>NW_022991085.1:640582-818082 GCF_902827175.1 Gymnodraco acuticeps | reverse complement strand
GTACAACCTTATACAAAAGAGTGTTTGTCTTCTTAGTTGTCTTTTCTCCTTATACCTGAGTCCTTTATACATGGAATTGTTTTTATTAAAAACATCCGTGACCCAGTAAATCCTTACTGTTATATAGTGAAGAATAAAGTAAAGGTGAGGAGACTGCAGCAATGGATGAACATTTGTCTTTAAGGATCGTCTTGGAAGATAATGTAGAAAGCAAAACATTTGTAATATATAATTATGACAAGAAGTCTTGCCCAATCAGTTGGAGAGGATACTGACTAATCGGAGACTTCTCACACATCTTTTGGGATTACCCAAAACTACAAGTATTCTAGGGCAGTGGTTCTCAAAGTGGGGTCCGCGACCCCCCGGGGGTCCGTGGCACTCTGCCAGGGGGTCCGTGAAAAGTTTTCAGATTCATTAATTTAAATTATCATGATATCATTTTTTTACAAGTCAAATCAAGTACATTTTTATTTATATAACCCAAAATCACAAATCAGAATGAGGGGGTCCTTGGTGTATTCTCTATCTTGTAAGGGGTCCTTGGCTGAAAAACAATTGAGAACCTCTGTTCTAGGGTATTGAGGGAAATTGAAGAAATCTTTGTGTTTTTTATATAATACGTTTAACACCAAGGTTGATTTTAGGGAATATACCTTCAAGGGGACTGGGAAAAGACTCAGAGTTCTGAACCCAAAGACTCAAGGCTGTAAACCGTTTGGAAAATATAACAGCGAAAAATACAACTCAAGATGGAAATGTATTTAGAGAAGTGGTCACCTGTTATAATCAGATCAGATGTTATTATCAGAGCTTGACAAGCCAAACAAGTGGCTTGTGAGTTTGGTGAAAACAACACACAATCTGGCAAAGGCTTGAGGGAGACAGAAGCTTGAATAGGAATCCTGACGTGGCTTGAGTTCAGCAGTGAATGACAGGGAGCACTGAGCAGCTCCAGAAGACACACCCACACACACTGCACTACAGAACAGGAGAACCAGGACGGGCTGGACCCCTACCTGTACAAAACAGGCTTGACCTGGGAAACATGAAAAGCCGGCTGAATGCATTGCATGATATGAGACAGAGGCATAGAGAAAGAGGTCTAAGAAACCTGGGTGCAAGCTTTTAGAGAATAAGATCTTCAGGGGCAGATTTTGGTGAAAACCAAGACCAACTTTCCAAAGCGGCAGTAGACCTGTTACGCTCAGACTGCTTTTTAAAGATGGTCATGGTTTGCAACAGGCAAGCTGGAAATTCAAGGTTTTCCAACACTGCCGAACAAAGCTGTGGGCTAAAGGGGAATGCTACTTCCTCCTCATGAGCAGGAAGCAGCGGGAAAGGGTTAAGCCCGGTAGATCTAGTCGAAAGATAATTTAGAACATATTCAATCCAGGGATGTATCATATCAAGGACTTGGCGTTTGTGTAGAGTTCCGGTTTTCAGTTCTTGGTTGGCTTCTCTGACTGGCCATAAAACTAGAAGACCTGAATTGCAGAAGCACCAACGAATGTGCAAATATCTCTCAAGAATTGGGCAGAGAATTGCGTATAAACGCATTTTTGAAAGGGGTTTAAAAAAATGTATTTAACCATGAAGCTCAAAAGCACGAGTGAAGTGTGCTGTTTCTTTGGCAGCCTTAATGATAAAGATACTGGTGTTAGCTTAAAAAACTGTCGGCCCCATTACAAAGTGCTGGGTCATAACAAACCTGGGTCAGGGTGGCACAGGAAGAGATCTTAAGGGGCGAGCCGGGGGTTAGTTACTGTGCTTGTTCCGGGTACACATGTCACAGACAGCCCCAAGAGGCTCCTCCTCTTCCATCATGGAGGGCCACCGGAAGCATGGCCGTATCCACCATTGAGGTCACCGAGGTCCGGACCTCGGTAATATTTTCCAAGCTGTGTATACAAAACTTGTGAAATAATTGCACTAAACAGGGTTCTTTGTAGTACTTCCATTTACTGACGATGGGGGCGCTGCATAAGTACGTAGCCTCGATTAAAGCAAACAGAAGAAGACGACATGTATCAACAAACCACCGCAGCCCGGACTCGTATCGGAGCAGCGGAGGAGTGATGAGGTATCTAGAGATCTGAGTCCAGCGGGCTGCTTGTGTTGCTGTTCATCAGGACGTCATAGGACCAGCAGATCCTGTGTGAACGCTCTACGTTAGTCAGTGGACGTCCGACAACATGCACACTAACTGATATTGCAGCTATAAAACAGATTTAAAGTAAAAAAAGAATGCAAACAAACAAGTGAAATGAACTAAATTGTTGAATTGCTTTTAATTCACTGGCAGGAGCGACAAGTGAGGAGGAGCAAAAAGTGAACAACGAGGGAGAGATTGAACAAAGAGAAAGAGTAGAGGACAGAGAGAGTAATGAACAGGAAGAAGACAGAGAGACTAAAGAAGATGGAAGAGAGGGTGCAGGTCCTTCTGCATGTCCAGATCATTAATAGTAACAATCAACTGATTCTTATGTATTACACTTTCAAAAATAATTGATGCTGACATTGTCAGCTCATTGACATGGTTTGAAATCAATATATTATCCAATGTGTGACCCCCCACAGGACTGAAAAAGCACCTAACTAGATCATGAAAATCCCCCAAATCTCGGGGGGGGTATCCCCCGAACCCCCCTAACAACTTTGGACCTCGGTATTTAGGAAATCCTGGATACGGCCCTGACCGGAAGCATGCTTTATGATTGCCTGTTTGGCAAGCCCAATTGGAGATGTGTCCCCAGGTCCACACGTCTCAAATGACAGCACATGAGATTAAATGTCGAGAGCACAGCCCAAGCCAGGCATTTAGAAAGGCAGACAAATCTCAAGAGAACGATGAAAATATTCCCCTTCACTGTTCAAAAGACAAAAGACTCAACTTTCTTGGAACCTGGGCAATAAGACAAATACGTTTAAGCAGCAAAAAGAATCTCATCATCAATGAATGAATGGAAGAGAAGTTATCTTGAGTTGGTAACACTCCTGAAGAGCCAACATGACTGGCAATGGTTCCCAGTCTCCATTGGTGTAGTTGCCCAGTTAATGTGACAGACTGTGTGAGAAGTTGTCCTAGGTGGAACTTTGTTATAATACTGGCCCAAGAAGTGTCCTAGGTGTACACTTCAACTAAAAACTGAAGAGAGGGGTCACGGAGTGTTATGAGCAGTAGTGAGAAAAAGCAGCTGAGTAGAGGCAGTGGAAGGAAAAACTGTCTCCAACTCAAAATGGTATTAGAAGTCCAGTCAGCAAAAGCATTGTGCACCAATGACCAATGGGAAGAAAGGAAAATGGTGACATGAGGATTTCCCATTACATGAAAGAATGTGTGTTTTAAATTAAATCTACATAAAAACTGAGTTATTATCAGAGGTGAGTGTTCGGCCATTTAAGGCAAGGCAAGGCAAGTTTATTTATATAGCACTTTTCAACACAAGGCAATTCAAAGTGCTTTACAAAAAATGAAAGACATTAAGAAAATGGCATTTAAAATCAGTCATTAAAAAGAAAAGATAATAAAATAAACATTAAAAGAAAAAATACATGGATAAAAGTTACAGTGCAGTCTAAGATATGAATAGTTCAATTAAAAGCAGCAACAAAAAGAAAAGTCTTCAGCCTGGATTTAAAAGTAGTCAGAGTTGCAGCGGACCTGCAGGTTTCTGGGAGTTTGTTCCAGATATTTGGAGCATAATAACTGAACGCTGCTTCTCCATGTTTAGTTCTGACTCTGGGGACAGAAAGCTGACCAGTCCCTGAAGACCTGAGAGATCTGGATGGTTCATAATTTAGCAGGAGGTCAGAAATGTATTTTGGGCCTAAACCATTCAGTGCTTTATAAACCAGCAGCAGTATTTTGAAATCTATTCTGTGACACACAGGAAGCCAGTGTAAAGACTTCAGAACAGGAGTGATGTGATCCACTTTCTTAGTGTTAGTGAGGACTCGAGCAGCAGCGTTCTGAATCAGCTGCAGCTTTCTAATAGATTTTTTAGTGAGACCTATGAAGACACCATTGCAGTAGTCGAGTCTACTGAAGATAAAAGCATGGACAAGTTTTTCCAAATCCTGCTGTGACATTAGTCTTTTAATCCTAGATATATTCTTTAGGTGATAGTAGGCTGATTTAGTAACTGTTTTAATGTGACTGTTGAAACTCAGGTCAGAGTCCATGACTACACCTAGATTTCTGGCTTTATCTGTTGTTTTGAACATTGCACACTGAAGCTCAGCGCTAACTTTTATACGTTCTGCCTTGGCTCCAAAAACCATTACCTCAGTTTTATCTTTGTTTAATTGGAGAAAGTTCTGACACATCTAGTCATTGATTTGTTCAATGCCAGTGGCGAGCCGTGACTTTTATACCTAGGCCCTCTGACCCCCCCCCCCCTTCCCTCGAAAAAAAAGAAGAGTTATTACGTCACACCGTACACTTCAGCGGAATATCAAAACAGAGGCCCGGGGTGCAAAACGCATCAATGACAGCGACCCTCTACCACACAAAACAACACAATTTATATAAACACCAGTGGCGAGCCGTCAGGGTAAGATATTCTACAAAAATAATATTTAAAAACATTAAAAAAATATATATTTCTTTTAATATTTTTTTTAATATTTTTTTGTTGTTATATTTTTCATTAGTTTTACCAAAATAACTTGATTTAATTGTATTTAAAATAACATTTCCAAAGAAATACATCCTTCGAATCTGCCTATTCAGTTTCTGTTGCTCGTCTCTGCGAGTGTGAAGAGAGGAGCTGTTGGACGTCCAGGCGGTCCAGCTATGAATTCACAGAGGGCCCCGCTATAGTAACTGAACGAGAGAGTAATGTCAAATGACAGTACAATTTACCAATCATATCTTCCCTCTAAATGGGTGGGTGTTATTATCGCGGACTTTATGACAAGTTCCGCCCGCTGTGAAACTTTTCTTGTTTCCATAGGAACAACAACTTCCTGTCAACAGCGTTAACTCGCCTTCAAAATAAAAGCATGCCAAATTACACTTAAGTCATACAACTGCAACGAAAGTAACAAACACAATGCAATATCCTTTTCAATTTCAAAGAACACAAATAGGGTTATTTACAGGTGTTGTTTTGTGTGGTAGAGGGTCGCTTTCATTGATGCGTTTTGCACCCCGGGCCGTTGTTTTGATATTCCGCTGAAGTATACGCTGTGACGTAATAACTCGAGGGAAGGGGGGGGGGGGGGGTCAGAGGGCCTAGGTATAAAAGTCACGGCTCGCCACTGATAAACACCTATCATGACAGGGCACCCACAGCCAGGTAACAATTACAAATGAATTAAGTCGGCACGGCGGCTCACATTGAAAATGACTTAGGCCTACCTTTGATGATAAATCACTTAAACACAAACTCCATCCTTCTGTCCTTTTGGATGAAGCACTTGATGGCGGGTCATGCAGCTGATCCTTTGCCACTCCAGTTTATCATTGTAAATCAATCTTGAAAATGACTTGGTTAATAATTTTGCAAACGATGTCATCACTATCACTGAAGTGAGCCATCATGAACAAACTTATGCTAATCATACATCTATCGATCATAAATCTATCGATTAGATTTATGATTTGAAAATAATAAAAGTAGGGTAGACATGTGGATATTATCCGGCTGAACAAAACGTGCATTTATCTAACAGGTTTGTTTTCCACAGACCTTATTTCAAGCTATCTTCCAAAATCCTATGGAGAAATCTCATTGCTTTCTGTCGAGGGAATCCGAGCGCAGCTTATTTCCGGGTTTTAGGATGCGTCACTGCACCACTTGCATAAACTTCACAGCGGGCGGAACTTGTCATAAAGTCTGCGAAAATAAAGCCCGCCCATTTAGAGGGAAGATATGATTGGTCAATTGTACTGTAATTTGACATTACTCTCTCATTGAGTTACTATAGCGGGCCCTCTGTGAATGTAGAGAGGGACCAACAAGCTCTCCCGTCTTCACAGTAACTCAACGTGAAGAGAAAAAAAAAAAATGAAAAAAAAATAAACACTTACTCCCCGGGCGCCGTTCAAAATGGCAGCACACTGCTCCTAACACTAGGATGGGTCAAATGCAGAGAAACAATTTCCCCACGGGGATTAATAAAGTATATCAAAATACAAAAAAATACAAAAACTCGCAGAGACGGCATTTAACCCTTCACATTCCAACAGAAACTGAACAGGCAGATTTGAAGGATTTATTTATTTGGACATTTTATTTTAAATACAATTAAATCAAGTTATTTTGGTAAAACTAATGAAAAATTTAACAACAACAAAATATTAAAAAATATATTTAAAAGAAATTGTTTTTTTTTATGTTTTCAAATATTATTTTTTAGAATATCTTAGGCCCTCACAGAGGGCCTAGAGGGCCCTGACGGCTCTCCACTGTTCAATGCACTTGCTCAGTGTCTGAATTGGAGCATAGTCTCCTGGTGAAATTGTTATGTACATTTGTGTGTCATCCGCATAGCTTTGGTAACTTATTTTGTAGTTTTTCATTATCTGAGCCAGCATGTAGATGTTAAAGAGAAGAGGCCCCAAGATGGAGCCTTGAGGTACCCCACATGTCATATTTGTCAACTCAGATGTGTATTTACCTATATAAACAACGTTTTTTCTGTCCTTTAAGTAGGATTCAAACAAATTTAGCACTGTTTCCGAAAGTCCCACCCAGTTTTCCAGTCGGTCTAGTAATATGTTGTGGTCAACAGTGTCAAACGCAGCACTGATATCTAATAATACTAACACTGAAGTTCTGCCACTGTCTGTGTTTAAGTGGATGTCATTAAAGACCTTTACAAGAGCAGTCTCAGTGCTGTGGTTTGGACGAAAGCCTGACTGGAACACATCCAAACAGTTATTTAAATGTAAGAAGTTACTCAACTGTTGAAAAACAACTTTTTCAATGATTTTACCTAGAAATGGCAGGTTTGATATGGGCCTGTAATTGTTCATTACTGAAGCATCTAGATTATTCTTTTTTAAGAGCAGTTTAATGACTGCAGTTTTCAGGGCCTGTGGAAAAACACCTGAGTGAAGAGATTTGTTTACTATATGAAGTAGATCTGAGGCCATGCAACGAAAAACATCTTTGAGAAATCCTTTAAGGCACTAGCTCAACAGGGGTTGATCCAACACAAGAACAGGAAGCATTTATAGAGGGGTTGTGGCAATACATATGTGACCCGCTCTATCAAAATCAGTCGGATGTCGCAACGGCTCATTTCAAAATAAACGTGGATTTGCGTAAAAATTTTTTTTTCGGGATTCGGGTTATTTGTCTGATTTTAAATAAACAAAGTCTTGGCTTTCAGAATATGAAACTTTTATTTCCAAAATCACACGATAAATACATGTTTGAAGCTTGTAAAGGGATGATGACAGCTCTCACTCTGCTGTTCCGCAGCGCCGCCCCCCCCCCCCCCCCCCCTCCTTCTCGCTGAAATTATGAATGTAAGGCGTATAGTAATCATAGATAACACGGCAGGGTCCGTGACAGTTTGTTTTCATCTGATTTCAAATAAACAAAGTCTTGGCTTTCAGAATATTAAACTTGTTTCGGCAAATTCAGATGATAAATACAACTTTGAAGCTTTTAACGGCATAATTACAAGCGGAGAACGGAGTAACTTAAACGTCACAGCAAGCATAACAACAGCCGGTGTTTCTCGTGAGTTTTTTCCCCGGGAAACAAACACAATACACACAAACGCAAAAATATACAAACACACACACACACACACTCGCGAGCTTCCCCCAGACCAGTAATCCAAACAAAAATATCTTCCCTCCGTAGTATTTTGATCCTTTGCTCCGCTAAAAATCAATCAGATCGATCCAGAGAAGAGGAAACTTTAAAGGCCTTTTTCTCAAAATGATGTCTCTGTAACAGTCATTATATAATGTGACATATTTTGCTTAATATTTGGAGTACAAAAGCAATCCTGATATCATTAGAAAGCTGTGAATCTCCTCTTTCCAACAGTGTATACAACTCAAAATGTGTCTTCGGGTCAATGCGACTGATTTCGATAGAGCAGGTCACATATTAAACTCTTATTAGCTCCAGAATATATTGGAGCAATGAAAGTGTGTGCACAATCAGACATTACCAATGGTAGAGGCTAGAAAGATCGTTTAGCATGGAATTAGTTTGCACTGTGCCCACCACTCTTTACATCTACTGCAGCAATGACCTATTGCCTACATTCACCTTTCATAATGTTAAACAGGATATTTATGAAATTGTGTGTGTGTATGTATACTTGCTAGTTACCTTTATCACCGGCTGATGTAAAACATGTTATGTGTACACAGCAGTGACGTAAGTGAGCTCTCACACACAGCTTAAGTAAAATCCAAATACTGCTGAATATTTTAGTTGGGTGTGTGTTTTGTGTACTCACTAGCCAAGGCTGATGTAATACATGTAATGTGTACACAGCAAGTGACGCAACTGTGTGTTGATGTGAGGTGTATGTAAATGAGCTCTCACACACAACTCAAGAAAAAGTACTGATATTATTGAACCTGTATAAGAACAGGAGGTAAGGTGTTCTTCTATTACCACACACACACACACACACACACACACACACACACACACACACGCACAGGGAGATCAGAGATTGGCTTGGATGAGCGGAAAGGCCCACAGTGAACACCAGCTCTCTGTTTTATGGAGCAGCATCATGGCCGCCTTTTGATTTCTCATACTCTTCCTGACCTATTTCTCTTCTCCATCTCACTCTTTTATCTTTCTTTTTTTTCCCACAATATTTTGATTTTTTACTCAACCGTACACAAATAAGAGAAAGCTTCATCTGTATAATACAAGGTAACCATTTGAAAACATTATGCATAAAAGAAAAGACACACAACATAACACAGTCTCTGGAACTGCACCAGCACTGCATATATTCATCCTCTTGAACATCAGATACATTCTGATCATCATCCTCGACATAATCAATGAAGGGCTTCCATACGTTCTCAATCACATGCTGTCTAGCTCTTAATATAGGATATCTTCTCCAATGGGAGGCCTGAGTGCACCAAAAATGATGCAATACAGAGCGAGCTGAGGTCTATAAATGTTTGCTGTTTACTGTAAGGGAAACTTCTGCAGCAATCGAGAGTCAGGACTCAGAGAGACACGAGGAGAGTTGGAGCTTTGATGTCAAACACTGGTGTTTATTACAAGTATCGGCCGGAGAATTTCACATCACAAGTCACAGCAGCCAGAGGTTCTGACTGCACGGGTGGGTTGCCACATCAATTCTGCCCAGCCTCTCTCTCGATAGACCTTTTAACTAGTTTACAGAGAGCTAATCCATATATTGGTGGATGGTGCGTAAACACCTGGGAACACTGGAGATATCCCAACATCTGGAGACACTGAATCACTTGCCTGACTCTTAGGCTCTGTGACCGAGAGTTGACCGGTCATAAAACTGAGAATGAGTGCAGCAGCACATTCTTTAAAGGAGATAACAGAGTCAGGGTTGGTTATAAACGTCAACAGGCAATAAGGTTAAATATCTAGGAGTAAAGACAGAAATATTCCCTCACAGTTTCTCTCTTTTTATCATTTATGATAACCTTAAAACAATAGTCTAATAATAATTTGGTCAATACTTAAATCAATAGGCGTCTTCAGATTTGAGTGTGGTCCCACCGTACATCAATTACATCAATAACAATCACAATGTAGAATAAGATCGAAACATTCAACCACAATGATTGCTCAGCCAATCATAATAGACAAATCATCTCTCATCAGTGTTTGGATCATCTTTTGTCAAAAGCACAATAATGAACACATAAAACACAGATGCATAATAGCAAAAACATCTATTTTAAAATAATATGCTTTAACATTTAACCATTAGTTAATCTCACTTATCAAACTATAAATTCAAAACCAGCTTGCAGTTTAAAGATTTACTTCAAGGCAATCACTAGTCAAAAGCATTTTAAACTCAGGACCATAAGAGATCCAGCTAAGGTTGTGATTCACAGTTGTGATTTGATGAATCTGTAATCTGCAAAATTGCAGTGTCTTCAATTTTAGGATTACTTTACGTTTACTTCATTACATATTCAATCAAAAGACTATGGCATGATAACGTAATTACATTACTTCAACTATCAATCATTATGTCATTTCAAAATCTGAAGGGAAAAATAAACAATTCTCAAAATGTTTAACAATCTGAAAAGGAAAAGTTAGGCAAATATTCAAAGACTTTTGTAAAAACCTGGAAAGGAAGGTTTAAACTTTTAAAACTTGAACCATCATTTTAGGTCTGCCTGTGCATGGGTAATACATTGAAGAGTAGTGTTGTTAAACCTGATTGCTGGACAATTAAGGATATTAACATTATCTGTTATAATATTAGAAATATCTTTTGTTCAATACCTTATAATCTGAAAATATCAATTTATTTATTTAGTTTAGTGTGAAAGTGTAATCTGATCCGACAAAATATATTTATCACCACTATTTAACACATGTCTGTTCATCGGAAATATAAAAACAATCATTAATTGTACATCTGTAAACATCTGGTCATTCAATTCAAATGTTATCTTTGTACGAGAGCTGGAAGAACCTGTCCTCCTGACTCGTTCTCCTCCTCTCTTTATGACACAGTGTGTCTGGTGTGTAAAGGCATCCTGATACTGTAGATTAGCACTGAGGTGCTGATTGGCTCAAACTCTTCTTCATCAGAGCGCCATATTTCTGCCCCCCCCCCCCCCAATTGCTCTGCTTTTGTGTGGCTCATTCAGTGAGCACTGTATTTGTGACCTGCTCTATCGAAATCAGTCGCATTGACCCGAAGACACATTTTGAGTTGTATACACTGTTGGAAAGAGGATATTCCTAGCTTTCTAATGATATCAGGATTGTTGTTCTACTCCAAATATTAAGCGAAATATGTCACATTATATAATGACTGTCACAGAGTCATAATTTTGAGAAAAAGGCCTTCAAAGTTTTCTCATCTCTGGAATCCATCGATCTGATTGATTATTAGCGGAGCAAATTATCAAAATACTACGGAGGGAAGATATTTTCGTTTGGATAACTGGTCTGGGAGAGCTCGCGAGTGTGTGTGTGTGTGTGTGTGTGTGTGTGTGTGTGTGTGTGTGTGTGTGTGTGTGTGTGTGTGTGTGGTGTGTGTGTGTGTGTGTGTGTGTGTGTGTGTGTGTGTGTGTGTGTGTGTGTGTGTGTGTATACGTGTGTGTTTGTGTAATTTTGTGTGTGTATCGTGTTTGTTTCCCGGGGAAAACCCTCACGAGAAACACCGGCTGTTGTTATGCCTGCTGTGACGTTAAGTTACTCCGTTCTCCGCTTGTAATTATGCCGAAGCTTCAAAGTTGTATTTATCATCTGAATTTGCCGAAACAAGTTTAATGTTCTGAAAGCCAAGACTTTGTTTAATTGAAATTATAGATGAAAACAAACTGTAACGGACCCTGCCGTGTTGTCTATGATTACTATACTCTTACATTCATAATGTCAGCCGGAGGGAGGGGGGGCGGCGCTGCGGAAGAGCAGATTGCGAATGAGAGGTGCCTGTCTTCGTCCCTTTACAAGCTTCAAACATGTATTTATCATGTGATTTTGGAAATAAAAGTTTCATATTCTGAAAGCCAAGACTTTGTTTATTTAAAATCAAACAAAACACCCGAACCCCGAAAAAATAGTTTTTTACGCAAATCCACGTTTATTTTTAAATGAGCCGTTGCGACTTCCGACTGATTTCGATAGAGCGGGTCACATTTGATCCCCCAGTGAAATGGAGTCTCATCTGCCTGCATTCCTTCTGCTATCTGCTTGAGAGCAGAGCCTATTCCAAGTGGCACATCCAGATGCCCCCCCCCGTGATGGGAGAGGTTAGGAAGACATCTGCTCCTCCAAGAAACATGGAACCTTGTATTATAGAAGCCTCTGAAGCCCTCGCTCGTCCTGCAGAGTTATCTGTTTGAGCCCACCGAGCAGAAAGATGAAGAAGCATCCCATCAGATAGTTGAAGATTAGAATCCTCTCATCTCGAACGACCTCGTGCTTCCTTGCCCGTGGCTGGGGGTGCTCTCCGCAGCCGGAGAGTGTGATCCTCTCTCTCTGACCCTTGGCCTTCAGAGCTGTCCTAGTTATTGGGTTAACACTTGATAGGGATGTTTTCCTGAGTGCAGACAACTCAAAGTAATGGATTAGCACATTATCATTTAATTACAAAAATAGGATAGGCCCCTCAGAATTATTTGGGAGCCTTCCTGACACATGCATAAATGTAAGGTTTGTGTTAGTCATTTAACATCCAAGAATCATATACTCATCAGTCCAAAGCAGAGACATTTTATTTTAAGTTAAATGTGAGCTAGTCCCTGGATATAACCCCTTCTCAATGATTCTAAATGTTATATTAATTCACCATTTACCGTTTGATAAAATATTAATTTATCAGAAGTACATTTCCTCTTCCATAAAACATAGGTTTGAAAAATAAATGTTCCAATATAAAAGAAATTACTCAATATAATTGACTCTTCCCCCCCCTTTTCTCATTATGTCACATATGAAATAATAACTCAGGAGTCCATTTAAGCATGGTATAGTTTATAATCTATTACTCGAGAAGACTCAGTATCACCTGTGTGCAGCTTACAAAAAACAATTATGAGAAACATATATTATGCAGGAAATGCATACATTCGTTGGAAAACAAAGCATATCTGATTCGGGAGGAAAAGCTTCACCCCCTTAACATCTGAGTCACTACTGATGGCATAGCATGAATGATAGTGGGCGTCTGAAGGTGTCATTACTGAGAAACGTCAAACAAAATCAAAAACTTATATTTGAAAACAGGTTTGCATTCCTCCACTTAAAGTGACGTTATCATTGGAAACAATAAAAGCTAATTGTTTTGATGTAGAATCTATCAATTGAATCGTTAGAGCAAAACAGAATGGTTGTATTGTAGCCTGAGTTCCGTGCAGCCTTTAGTTTGACCAGGTGGAAACATTGTCTATATAATGTGAATACATGTAGAACTAAGAGGCCCCTGACATTAGGCCTATACTAAAAATAGTAGGGGCTTTTAACAGCTTGCCAACTTACAGGCATCCTCTGCATAGCAGTATGAATAGCCTTAAAAAAACAACCCACTCTGCGGTAACGAGAGTCATGTATCTGACCCAAATGCCCTAAGTGAAGCCGTTAGTCTCATCTGACTGACCTCTTCGAGAAGTCCCAGTGACCTCAGAGAAATAATAATAAAACGTCACGTTAATCTTCCTCCTTTGACAGACGTGCACGCTGGCCTGTGCCCTCTAAATCCTGCAGGTCGTAAGAGAGGGATCCTGATGCCACAGTTTTATTCTCTGAGAGGTTACACCTCCTATTCTCCTCTGATGCCCCCCCCCCCCCGCTCTTTGTCTCAGCTCTCTGTCGCAATTAGAGCCCCAACATTTAATGGGCCTGCTCATAAACCCTCAACCTGCATTGTGTGGGGGGGGGGCAGACTTTTTATAGGGTTTGTTTAGCCTTCATTTAGTCGGGAGCATAGAGGTGTAAGGAGGGGTAACAGAGAGGGGGAAGACAACATAAGACTTCAGGACGTCTGGAAAGAATGCTTTTTCCATGAAGAGGACATTGTTTTTCACAGCCAGATGCCTTTCTGTTTGTGTGTTTCATACACTTAAGTACCGCCCCACCCCCCCCTTAATTTAATCTCCTGCAGTAATTGCAGTTTCAGCAGGAGGTGCCCAGCATGTGTGGGACAGGAGGGGAGGTACAGAGGCTGCATCCACACTACTGCATTTTTAAGGGTGTTTTAAACCTTAAAGGAACCTTGTGACTGACCAATCAAGAAGTAAACGTAGGTCTCTGCATCATAGTTCTAAGCAGCAGAGTTGAAAAAGTACTCAGATTAATTACTTAAGTAAAAGTAGTAATACTGCAGAGTAAAAATATTCAGTTACAAGTAAAAGTCCTGCATTCAAAACCTTACTTATGTAAAAGTAACAAAGGATAAGAGTTAAAATATACTTGAAGTACCAAAAGTAAAAATACTTGTTATGCAGAAATGCACATTTAAGCGCCATATATTACTATTGGTGCATTAATGTGTTCATCACTTCAGTGTTGCACTTGGTAAAAGTGTGGTTTATTTGAATATTTGTATACAACACTGTTTAGCTTAACCTAATATATGATAATGTATGTGTCCATGAACATTTTTGTTTTTATCTGAATCTGCAAAGTAACTAGTACATAAATATGTTAAATAAATGTAGCGGATTGAAAAGTACAACATTTGCCAACAAAATGTAGTGGAGTAAAAGAAAAAACTAGCATAATGGGAAAATACTCTAGTTCAGTACAAGTACCTCAATGTGTTGCTTAAGCACTTGAGTAAATTTACTTAGTTACATTTCACCACTACTAAGCAGTGTTTTCTAATGTCTACATGTTGGCGTTCTTAAAAGCTTGTGTGTACGTTAAGCCTAAATCTAGCAGATGTTTTCCGTTATGAATAAAATACATATACGTAGGGAGGAGGACGCAGAAAAGATGAAGATAAGAGGTACAGAATACAAGGGACAGGTGCAGTGTGAGGCAGTCCCAACGCTTCATTACAGATATTACCTATAGCTGTTATTCAGGCAATATCCCCACATTCTCTTTAATTTATCATTTTATAACTTTGTTGTTTTGTTTTCAACATTTAACAATTATTCCAATACATCATAAAGAGGCACATAATCTATAGTTTTCATAACATTCATTCTAAACTGAGGGCATGATGACACTCAGTGTTCACTCAGGAATTAAAGTGTTTAGAAATGTGTCCAATTGTTGGGCTTTTTTACTTTCACATAATTTAATTCATATTTTGTATACATTCTGTTACGATATCCGAGAGGACCCAAACGCAGGACACGGCAGAGTGTTGGAAAAAAGGTTTTATTTGAGGTGGAGGAGCGTGGAGAATAATCCGGCTGGAATGGCGACTGGTGGCGGCTGGTGATAATAACACGGCGGCCGGAGAGTGATCCTGGAGCACAAGACGAAACGCATAAGAAGAACATTCAGTGTTGAGGAAATAGCTAGTAATGCTAAGAAGGCTAACAGCCCGTCTACACAGCAGCGTTAAAAAAATCTTCCAACGCTTCCAACGCTTCTCTGTCCATTCACTTTGAATGGGGTGACGTCACCTTGCCTCGCTTTTCGTCCGAACTGCATTGTGGGAAAGCAAAGCGAAGATTTCCAGGATTTTCAGGATTCAAAAGATGAGCAATGTTCAACTTTTGAAGCTGAGGTGGAAGCGTCAGCCAATCAAATCCCGTTTATGCAAATCTGACAGAACAAGCGCTAGCCAATCAAACCACGTGTAAACTGGGAGAGACATATTCCAAACGAGAAATTACGGTAGCAAATCACCCGGTTCTTTACGACCAGTAACTATTTACCGGGATACAAACCGGAGGAACCAGGCATGGAGGGAGGTGGCAGAGACAGTTGGTGAAACTGGTAGGTTTTCGCCTGTTTGGGGATTTTATATCCAGTTTACTTTGTTTTAACATTGCTATTGCTTTGTATGTCGGGGGCGGGAGATTCATGTGATTGGTTGTTGGTCGCATTGCTCGCAAAAAATCCCCAAGCTTTCAGACATGCCCACCTCCAAGGTTTTCAAGATTTTTTCAAAGCTGCTGTGTGGACGGGCCGTAAGAAGGTTAAGAGTTTTACCACTGTGGGTTAAACAACGATCTGGCGCTGACATGGTGTGGAGCCTCCGCTGATATTCCATTTGTAAATGGCTGATGGGAATCAAGTGTGTAGTAGGGGAGGGTGCACAGCTGATTGCAGCAGGTGGAGGTTGAGCCGGGAGCCAGGAGTGACAGCCACCACGCCCACACAAACACAGACAGGGAAAACAAACACAAGGGAGCCCCCCCCCCCCCTTAAGGGACGCCTCCAGGTCTACCAGGTCTACCAGGGTTATCCCGGTGGAAGTCTCGTACCAGGGACGCGCCCACGATGTTTCGCCGGGGAACCCAAGACCTCTCCTCTGGACCATAGCCCTCCCAATCCACCAGATATTGGAATCCCCTTCCACGGTGACAAACGTCCAACAATCGCCTGACGGTGTAGGTTGGGTGATCATTGATGATGCGGGGGGGTGGGGGAACACTCACTGGAGGAGACAAGGGACTGCTGGCAACAGGTTTCAACAGAGAGACATGAAATGTAGGATGAATCTTCATGTGTGGGGGAAGCTTGAGCTTGACTGCAGATGTATTGATAATCGAGTCGATGATGAAGGGGCCGACATAACGTGGCGTGAGTCTCTTCGACTCTGTCTTGAGTGGGAGATCTTTGGAGGAAACCCAAACGCTCTGACCAGGTAAGTAGTTGGGGGCCGGGGTCCTGTGGCGGTCTGCGATGAGGCGGTTGCGGGCAGCGGAGCGGAGCAGGGCGGCTCGGGTGTCCTTCCACACCTTACGACAATGACGAAGGTGGGTTTGAACGGAAGGAACAGCAACTTCCTCTTCCTGGGCAGGAAACAGGGGTGGTTGAAAACCCATGGCACAATGAAAGGGTGAAATACCTGTGGCTGCATTTGACAGGGAGTTGTGGGCATATTCGATCCATGGCAGATGTGGGCACCATGACGAAGGGTTCCTGAAAGCCACACAGCGAAGAGCTGCCCCCAGATCCTGGTTGGCCCGTTCCGTTTGCCCGTTCGTCTGAGGATGATAGCCAGATGACAGGCTCACCGATGCTCCCAGAGCCTGACAGAAGGCCTTCCAAACGTGGGAAATGAACTGGGGACCCCGGTCAGAGACGATGCCGGTGGGGATCCCATGGAGTCGAACAACATGGTTGACCAGAAGATCTGCAGTCTCTCGGGCTGTGGGAAGTGCAACAAAGTGTACCATCTTGGAAAATCTGTCCACAATAGTTAGGATGATGGTATTTCCTTGTGAAAGTGGAAGTCCAGTAACAAAATCCAAGGCCACATGCGACCAAGGGCGACTAGGTACCGGCAGCGGGCGAAGCAGGCCAGAGGGAGATTGGTGGGAGGACTTGGCGCGGGCACATACTGTACAGCAGGGGTCGGCAACAGGTGGACCGCGGTCCGGATCTGGACCCAGACGCCGACCTATACGGACCCGGAGCTATAATCAATACATTAATAGGGGATTTTTCGGCACCTCCCGCTTTTTTAACGCTGATTTGGGTGACTTGTGTAATTCGTGGAGAACCGAAGAGTTTTCGTGTTGGGGGTGGGGAGTCCGTCCGTCAGTCCGACTGACGGACAACTTCTCACTTCAAAAAAGAAGAAGAAATCTAGACCGCAAAAATAATTAAACAAGCGAGTACCTGTTTTTCCTGGCCAAGGACAGGTTCCTTGAACACAACACGAGCGTAACGTGTCTTCACGTGGTACATGTCTCGTCTGAAAGGAGTGTTCAAATATTGCAGTACCCATAAGGAGCCGTACGAATTTAAAGAGCTTTTCTACAACCATGTGGAAGAGAGCTCTCTCCGGAGAGGCTCAAATAACCTCAGCTCAGTGAGGTTAAGGCACACCTTGATATGATCATTATAGTTATTAATGAGACTAAATGAATAACAGGTATATAATACTATATGAAAGTAACAAAAAAGTTGTTAAAAACAACAAGAATAGATTTTAAAAGGGGAGTGATTTGTAAAATATCCAAAAAGAAAAATCTGCTTACAGTTCTGCTCCATATGGGTGTTGAAAGATGTATCCATAGATCTCTTCATGTTGCTCTCAAAGTGCACCAGACTGATGCTTTTAACTTCAATATTTTAAAAACAATCTTCCCGGGGGAACATGCCCCCGGACCCCCTTAGAGGAGGTGAGGACCCCCCTAGAGGATGTTAGGTCCATGGTGTTTACATGCTTATTTATACAATATGTGTGCTTATGCTAACATCATAAGACAAATGTTGGTTCCGTGTTGTGTGTAGTGAGAACGCACTAGAGTGAGGAGGGCCCCCAAGCCAAAGCTCGCTTAGGGCCCCCAAAAGTCTAGGGCCGGCCCTGATCTTACCTTACTATAACTATGAACTTGGACTATGACTATAACTGTACGATGATTTACGAAAAACGTTGGAGAGATCGGCATGAAACACAAGACAATCTGGCAACGAGACAGTGAATGGCTGGGCCTATTTATACTGGCATCACCAGGTCCAGACAATAATGAGGTGACAAACAATCCCCGGGGCGGGAAACAGACAACGGGAGGAAGTGTGCGACAAACACATGAGGAAGACAGACCATCAAAATGGAACTAAACTAAACATAAAACATGAACGTGAACAAAACTGAAACTTGACAGTCTTGCGGACAACAGACAGTGAGGGCAGAACAATCAACATCCCCCCTCCTGTGACCCATGGTCTGTATGTGTATTCAGAGCCAGTAAGCAATGGACTTTCAAAATAATATTATCAATAAAAAAAAACTGTTAACACCCAATAAAATAATTGGCCACATTTATAATTAATGTGTTAACGCGATGATAACGTGCTAACTAGCCCAGCAATAGTTAGAAGATTATGCAATACGCTGAACACTTCTGGTTCAGTTCTGTGTTTGCATACCCACACCCTTGTCTGTGTGATTTACTAGACCTTTGCTCCCATTCCCTCTTGAGTGCTGAGTGGGGGCGGGAGTACATGAGCTGGATTCCCTATGACTGCTTTCACCCGTGGGCCGTGGCATCCTTTAAAAAGATGCAGCAGTTTACTCAACCACTCTCCGTATTGGCGGGTGTGTGTGTGTGTGTGTGTGTGTGTATGCACTGAAAATGCATTCTACAGCATGTTGATGCGTCAGACTGATTGTGATTGCCCATCTGTGAGCTGTTAAAGATAATTGTATGTGTTGTGAGGTTGTTTAACAACACCTCGTAAAATGTGTACTATGGTCCTGTGGAGGGGAGATAGGAGAGAAAAAAAGAAACGGGGGAAAGTTTACCGCCCATGAAACATCAAGATCATAATGTAACATCTCAGAGACCTTCAGGTCCTCCTTTTTTAAAGACATGCACACATTCACAGCTGCAAATATCACCTCAACCTAAATGTTCATACTGTATTCACAGGCTTTCAGTCTTACCGCGGGAAATGTAGTTATTTGTGGTAATTGTAGTTTTCATGAAAGATCTAAATGTAGCACTGCATGTTAGGGTTGGGTAAGGATTTTATGTCAGTATGTACTTTTAGTGGGTGTTAGTTGGCAAAGTTGGAGAAGAGTGTATGTTGTTACAGACGGTGAAACACATTCCAGGAAGTTCAGTTTTAGCATTAGCACAATGGGTTGTGCACATTACAAAGTCATCTAGCAGGATTGTGCACTTGTACTTATTTTACAGGCCAACAACATTCAGCACTGGATAACATGGAAATGTGTTTATCTTGTGTTCTCAGTTAAATAAAAGAGTGGGCACACTTTGCTTAGGTGAGTCTGACAAAAAAAATCATTAAAAATCTTGTTTTGCTCTGTGTTACATCACTTCATGTTTGTTAATTTATTCATGTCATGTTTAGTTCATTAAAATCAGGTTTATGTTATATGTTTCATGTTTAGTTTGAAGTCCATGTTGAGATTTAGGTTTATGTTTACTCATGTCGTTGTTTACGTGTTAAGGTACAGTCACTCATGTCTCGTCTCGTCATGCACTGTCTGTGTTTACACATCCCTCTCGTTTCAGAGCCCTTTGGAATAGCGGAATAGCATTAGGTCCAAAGGTCTTTCCTCTCAGGGTGATCTCACTGCTTGTGATGGGATTTGGTATGGCTGGGTGGTTGTAAAGTGTAGCAGATCATTGCAAGATCCAATGCTTTTGCCGCCTCCCCTGATTTTGGTGAGTTTATCTCTGTCGTAGGCCAACCGGCCTCAGAAACAAAGGTGAAAATAAAAACACATAAAATATGTAGGAAATATATGGGATCTAATGGCCGCAATCTTATGAACCATGATCTGACTTGAGGTGAAGGTAACACTGAAAACACTTCACTGAGGCTGGGACAGTGCTGGATGAGGTTACGTTTGGGGGGGATGGATTTGGAAGGTTGAATGGCCCTTGAAGCGATTAGAGCAGGGGTGCCCACACTTTTTGGGCTGGTGAGCTACTTTTGAAATGACCAGCTCACCGAGGTCTACCAACCAAAAATAAAATCCCAAATTGCAAGGGTTGCTGAATAACACGTTTTATTTATACATGAGATAACTACAATAGGGCTGCAACAAACGACTCATTTGATAATCGATTAATCTATCGATTAATGAAACGATTAATCGACTATTCAGACTATTACTGTATGCCTTGCACAATTTCTCAAACGCTCTTATTTAGCCATCAACTTTTAGATGTAGCTTGAAGTTGTTTTAGGCATGTGGAAACTAACAATGAAGACAATAAAGATGAATACTTGATTCAAAAATGCATATATTATTAAATTAACAAATTGTTTACAAAATTAACATTGCTTTTTATTTAAATTAATAAATAATATTTCACATCAAAAGAAACAACAATGTTTTAACAAATCGTATTAAATAATCTGATGACAGAACTGTAAACAGAATAGCTGAAACTTTAACAAAATAAAGAGTAACTCTGTTACCTCTAATCATTAACCTGTGTTTGTATAATGTAGTTAACTCCGTGTGTTGCTGCTAGCATACATAACACCTGACGTGGAAACGTTACTCGTGGATGGAGCTACAGAGCTGCTAGAAAGACAGTGGAACCCGGTGCATTCCTCCGTCTGAATGTGGAGCACTTTTGCTAAATGTTTAGACACATTGCTCGTGTTACCGCCAGTGCTGGAATTGGGCCGGTACTCACCGGTACGCAGTACCGGCACTTCTGGTTCTGACCCATGGAGTACCGGCACTTCTTGCTCAGTACCGGCATGCTGGCGGTACTCCGGTACTCATGCACCGTGCCAGTACTCAACACTCTCCCGCCGTTCTTATTATACATCCATATATATATATACAGCCGCCCGGTACTCAGTAGATGCGTCATGAGGTGCCGAACGGACATTCTCATCGCTCTAACCGCTGGAGTTTCACAGCGGCTGTCAGCTGTTTACTCCTGTCATTCAAACAGAACGTGCTGGAGAGGGGGCGGGGCTTATCTTCTCCATGTAAATACTGTGGTGGAAACGACTATGTCAAAATTAACCTATTTGACCGTGATTTAATAGTAATACACGTTTCAAAATAATAATATAATAATAATGCCGAAGTAACAACATACTGAAAACTGTTAGTAAAACCATGTTTTAATGCTTTACAATTTACATACCTAGATGCACGTGTGTTGTGTTTATGCAGTGCAACTCCCACCCAGTGGGTGGCTATGTAGAGTGATAGAAACAGAGCAGGCACGCCCCCGAGAGAAGGAAAGCAAGTCACGTCACAAATTAGCATTTCTAAAATGTTAGCGTGGATTAATAAAAGTGCAAAAAGACAGCGGTTGTCGCCGGAAAGAAACTTCAAATACAGAGAATGCTGTGCCTGTGTTGGAAATTGTGTCTGATGGGGAGCTTTCTTTGGTTGATCCTCCTGCTCCAAGTTCTAGTGCATTAGCATTAGCACTAGCTCCGCCGCCTCCTCCAGAGCCTCTAACGTTAGCTGCTGCTGGCGCAACTGCCACCACCAACACCGGGCAAAGCGATGCACCTGACTGCTGGACAACGGACCAGGTGCAATATTTTTGCAAGACCAATGCATGGCTCCTTCTTAAAGATAAGAAGCTAGGATGTCGGATATGCAGAGAATGTCAAGTCTTTGGGAATACACACTGGACAAGGACTGAAACTGTCAACTGAATGGGGTGAGTGTGCAGTGTCTCATTTCGGTGTTGACAAGGGCAAACAACAAGCTAGCCTGAGAAAAAAAATCAAAGAACATAAAGAATCACAAGCCCATGTAAAAGCTGCTGACATCCTTACATCTGCTTCACGTGAAACTATTCAACATCAAGTGCAGTCTATGCATAAATCTGAATTAGACACCACTATCAGAGTTTTTCGAACGGCATATAAAATTGGCAAACATAGCCGGCCATTCACAGACATGCCAATTGATTTGAATGTACAGAAACTGAATGGGCTGAACGTGGGCAGGGTTTTGCACTCCAATAAAACCTGTGGCGAAATCATCGACCACATAGCTCATGAGCTGAAGAAATAAATGGCAAAAGACATTACAGAAAACCAAAGAAAACTCTGTGTTTTGGTCGATGAATCTACCACTATTAGTGGTAAAACGGTGCTTGTTGTGTGTCTACGCTCAGCATTAGCTGATGCTGAGCCCGAAACGTTTTTTTGGGAGCTGATCGAGTTGGATGGAACAACGGCTGATGACATCACAAAGGCGTTAATGGAGTGTCTTGGAAGAGATTTTAACGAGGACTTTTTAGGTCAGTGTTTCATTTATTTTGCATGTGATGGGGCTTCAGTCATGCTAGGGAAGAGAACAGGCGTTGCTACCCAGTCGTGTAGTAAATTCCCAAGCCTGTTTGTGTGGCACTGCTCCAATCATCGTCTAGAGCTGGCAGTTGGGGATGTGGTCAAGGAGGTCTCAGGGCTCAATCATTTCCAGATCTTTTTTGACAAACTCTATTCCTTGTTCCATGCCTCCCCCAAAAATCAGAGGCAGTTAGCGCAGTGTGCGCAAGCAGTCGGACAGCGTCTCCTGGTGATAGGGCGTGTTTTGTCCATCCGCTGGGTGGCTTCAAGTGAAAGGAGCGTCAGAGCAGTCTGGGAAAACTACCGAGTGCTTCGTGATCACTTCACAAATGCTGCAAACGACACGAGCAGGGATTCCAGAGACAGAGCAAAGTACAAGGGCCTGGATGATGTGCTCACATCTGCAACGTTTGTCAGCAATCTGGGACTGATGTACGATGCGCTCACAGAGCTCAGCGACCTCTCTCGGCAACTCCAAAAAAGAGAGATGACACTGCCTACAGCAGATAGGCTCTTAACTCGAGAAATACGAGTTTTTGAATCCATGGTCACCATGCCTGGCCCACACATGACTACAGTTCATACAGCTCTAGCTGAGAAGTCCTTCAAGGGTGTTGCCCTGCGTGAGAATGGCAGGCTTGTACAGATTCATGCAGGTCAGTTTTTCCGCAGTATGGTAGAGAATCTGAGACACAGAATGACTTCCACAACCTCCTCTCATGTCAGCACAAGAGAAATCCCATTACATGGCCGGGAGGCCCGGGACAATCAGCTAATCCAGGACATGAAAGTTATCCATCCTGGAAGTTGGCCTGAAGAGGAGTTAGACGTACAGTATGGGGACGTAGAGGTGCTACGTTTGTGCGAAGTGCTGAAAGTGGACAGAAGAGAGACTGTTCAGGGCTTTCGCGAATACAAGGAAACCAGGGCATCCCGTACACCTGCTGCCATGGAGCCTCTACTGAAAGCAGTCCGAACCATCGCTGTCTCCACTAGTGAGTGTGAGCGGGCATTCAGCTGCATGAACGATATCCTTACTGCAAAAAGGAATGCTCTCTCTGTCAGCCGACTGTCCAGCCTGGTTTTCATTAAATGTAATGGACCATCACTAGGACAGTTCAATCCGGAACAGTATGTGAGGTCCTGGCTGGCAAAGGGAAGGAGAAGTGCTGATGAAAGAGCCTGTCCAGCTCCAGCCCCTGATACTGATGTCCCCAAGGCCTTCTGGAGCCTTTTCTAACAATGTGAAGTATATTGCAAAGCAGCTCACCCTGTGAGAAGACTTTTGGCATAATGTGCCGATTTGTACAGATCCTGGAGATAGAAGGACTTCAGACCAACCAGGGAGTTATCTGATCAGCTTGGTGTTCAATGTAACTCTTTACCATGGCTCAGACTTTGTTACTTGCAGTTACAGTTTCTCATTTTAGATTGTGCAAATTTTGCATTTGTTTTTACATGTTCTTTGTTCATGCTCTTTATCATTTTTCTGAGTTGGAAAGTTAGATTGCATCATAGTTTACTTTATACATATTTGTATTCTTCAGTGGTGAAGTATATTGCAAAGCAGCTCAGCCATGTGAGAAGACTTTTGGCACTTTTCGTTTTTCGTTTTCTGAGTTGGAAAGTTAGATTGCATTCAAAATGTACAGAAATACTTAATTTTGTTAAACCAGACCAGAGCTTTGTTTCCTTGTCATTAATGTTGAACACCACCAGAGGGGCTCTCACCTGAAAGGTCTCTGCTTCATGTGTCTTCAGCAGAAGATCTAGACTTTGATTGCTATATTTTCAGTTAATATTGACCTTACTGAGCTTTAGCCATATCCGCTGCCTATCATAAAAAATGTTAAGTACAGTGAACCTTTCTAAAATATACAGTAGTAAAGAGACAAACCCACCAGCATTATAGTAGCCAAATTCTTGTTTGTGGGCTGTATATATAAAATTGACTTGAAAAAGTTGCTGATTTTAGAGTACTGGCACCTTTTTCATTCCAATTCAAGCACTGGTTACCGCCCTCACATGCTAAACACTCTTGGCAAAGATTATTGTCCACCTCAAGAAGGGTAACATTTAACCACACCTTGGAGCGCTTCTCTCCGCCATCCCCGCCGTGTGTTGCTGCATGTAGCAGCTGCGTGTGTGTAAACTGCCCCGTCCCCTCGCGCACAGACGGGGGAGAGAGATCTCGTCTCGATCGGAAAGGTCGAAAATACACCGACCATAGACGCATTTGTTTGTCTTTTTGCATGTTAGAAACGAGTTGGCGACACTAAGACTGCGAGATAATGTTTGTGTAGCAATAATACATGACCTTTCTCAACTCGCTCGGAGGGAAGTAAAATAAATAATAATAATCCTTGTATTTTATTATAGCGCTTTATCAAAGACTCTCAAAACGCTTTACAAATACACATTACACATACAGATCATACATGTAATGGTCATCTACTGTGGACAATACCCACAGGAGCAAATTCGGGTGAAGTGTCTTGCCCAAGGACACAACGGCCTGACGCAGTGGGGTGGGAGCGGGTTTCGAACTGGAGTTCTCCAACGCCCCCTTGATCTGATGATCAAACGCACAGACCACTGCGCCACCCCGTCCCTAGAAGTTGCTGCCATATGCCTTGTGAACACTCCGATAATAGGCGCATTCACACTGCGGTACTTTTCCAACAAAGGTTCATGTGAACTTAGTTCATGTGAACTATTTAGTTCGCATGAACTAAGTACAGATCGCGTTCACACTGGAAAAAGTCCGTGGGGGTGGATTAGGCAAATGAAGCCGCTGACGTCACTTGTTCTTCTTCTGCTTTGGGCTTACTGGCAGGCTGCAAACCACTTCAAGGCGTTTACTGCCGCCCAAAGTCCCCGGCCGGAAGTCCCCGGAGTTAGGGACTGGCTTCAGTAGAAGCTGCTGGGACTCCCAGCAGCTTCTACTGAAGCCTTCCGAGTAAATCGCCAGAACGCCGACACCTCCTCATCTCCACCGCTCCCATGTTTTATTTTGTGTTGCCATAAGTTAGTCTCTCTGCGTTTCTGCGTTGGGCTAATGCTAATGCTAATAATGTTAATGCGAGGATAATAAAATGGCGGCTTCACAAAACTTTTTGGGAGTTTTACGGGGCGTGGTTTGCAATCCGCCCAGCCAATCAGAAATATAGCTCTTTTCTCACAAAAGAGCCGCTCGAAAGTCCCTGCTCTCTAGCAGGGACTTTCGTGGGGGTAAAAAGGTTCACATGAACTAATTTTAGTACCGGCTCTTTTTGGTGTGAACGCGATAAAAGAGTTCACATGAACTAAGTTCACATGAACCTTTGTGGGAAAAGTACCGCAGTGTGAATGCGCCTAATACCTCTCCACGTTACCTTTCTTTGGCAGAGCGACGCTTGCTTTACAAATAAGGCAAATAACCTTTGAATGTGACATCACAACAAAATATTCTTCCTCCCATTCTGGGTGGAAGTGGTATGTCTTTAGCTTCTTGCTCGGTCCCGCACTCATTTTGTTGTTTGTCTCTTTAACTTAATTTGAGTTTTCCCGGCACTTGACTGATCGCTTTGCATTCTGGGTTAACAGACTGGAAAGCGATAGGTCGCTTTTTCTGTCAATCAAGTAAACTCCTGAATTAAGTGGCAGGAAGGCCAAGGGAGGAGGGATCAAAACCTGTTTTGTCTATTTTAACGGAACTGGATTTTTTTTTTTTATGAATGACTCGCGATCTACCAGCATTGCCCCCGCGGTCGACCGGTTGACCGCCGTCGACGTACTGGGCACCTCTGGATTAGAGTATCAGCCCTAACTTCTGATGTTTCTTTCTTTCTCTCTCTTTTTTGATTGGATCAAACTGGCAGGTTTTCATTCAGTTAAATGCACTTGTTTTGTAGTTGATGAATAATTGATAATAAGGTGTGGTTGAATTACTATAATATCCAGAATAGCAAAATGTGTCTCTTGGTTTTTCTTACACAGTAATGTTACTTTACATCATTAGATTGTTTGGTTCATGTTCTGCACAGTGGCGGCGCCAGAGATTTTCTCTAGGGGGTGCTGTGGGGTAGCTTGACGTTTCATAAAGGGTGCTCAAAAATTAAGGGTTTCCCATTAATGCACCAGCGCTACAGTTGCATTTTCTACTGCAACACTCCCCACACGCACACACAGTGTACCCGCGACTGTTACAATGAAGGCTCGGTAATCAGCTCACGTCATATAGGTGTAAAGTGCTATTTTTACAAGTGGGGAGCGGACCTCACCTCCTCTAGGAGGGTCCTCACCTTCTCTAGTGGGGAAGATTTTTTTTTAAATATTGAAGTTAAAAGCATCAATCTCGTGCACTTTGAGAGCAAAATGAAGAGATCTATGGATATACTGTATCTCTCAACATACATATGAAACAGAAATGTAAACAGATTTTCTATTTCTTTATAGATATTTTACAAATCACTCCCCTTTTAAAACAAACCGTTTGAGACCCACTGAGATAACTAGACTAAAGTTAACTATCTAAACACTGAGAGTCCTTTACTTCACCTGAGCTGAGGTTACCTGAGACTCTCCGTCTGACAGGAGAGAGTTCTCCCTCCACCTTGTTGTTGAAAAAGCTCTTTATATCCGTTAGCTTGGCTAGCTAGCACCAGATGCTAACCACAACGATCTCCGGTAGATACCCACTGGTGCGCGAGCTCTCTCTCTCTCGCTCGCTTGCGCACGCACACAAAATGGCTCGTGCCACACACACACAGAGCAGAGCTTGAATGAAACACAGAGACCCAGAAGTAAGCTACTTGTAATCACGAGGCTATGCTATTATGTGCAGAATCCCTCTCGCTTTCAGGTGGTTTTGATTGAGTGTCCACACGTAGACGTTTAAGGACTAAAAAACGATCCATTTGTCACTTTGCTGTTAGCAAATAATGTGGGGCTCCAGCTAACAGGAAGTCACTCAAGTGTCACAAAGTAATTTAGCCTATGGGTAGGTCAAAAATCGAATGGGTGCTGGCCATTGGCCTAATCATATCACCTGTGTTGGCTTTATGTTTTTGGTCAAACATTTGTTTATTTCACATTTGCATTGATGTAATCAATAATTTTTCTGATTTAATTTAATAAAAATAATAATAATAATTTTCGAAAAAAACAAAAAACATATTTCTTCGGGGTGCTTTGGCAATCCTGGGGGGTGCTTCAGCACCCCTAGCTCCCCCCTGGCGCCGCCCCTGGTTCTGCATAGGAGTTGCTCCTTGATATGGCTACTAGTGTTCAGTATCATTGAGGAGACTGAGATCATGCCCCTGGTACTCTGTCTGGCAATAGGGGGATTTGAAGAAGAGTTTCAGAAGAAATACTTGAAAGAAGCCCTATTATCTTTTTGGGGTTTTCCCTTTTCTGTAGTGTGTTCTATAGTTTGTTGTGGTCTGCAAAGGCTAAAATCCCTGTGTTCCCTCCAGAGGGGGTTTCTCTTTAAAAATAACAACATCCTTTTGTAAAGGGTTTGATGACGGATTGTCTAATCTGTGAGTAAGTATGAAGGTTTGGTCATCAACTGGTTAACTTAGCATAGAATAATACATGTTGTATTGTAACTATTTAAGTGTTAGTAAGGGTTTTCTACAATTGTTTCTATTTTTTGAAAGTGGTGGAAGGTAACTAAGTACATTTACACAAATACTGTACTTAAGCACACATTTGAGTTACTTTGACTTTACCCAAGAAATGTCATTTTATACTACTTTGTACTTCTACTCTATCACATTTTGGAAGCCAATTTTTACTCGACATTTATTTTACAGATGTATTTACTAGGTACTTTATAAATTCAGATTTTGACACACAATACTTAGGAAAAACATTTTAAATATGATTATTTGGTGCAGATTAAACCATCCAACATTATATTTAAGTAACTCAAACCATTAGTGGGTTAAGAGAAAATTACATAATGTATTTATTAAGCAGCTGCTTTTGCTTTAAAATATTTTTACGAGATTTAGTTTTTTTTGCAACGAGTACTTTTACTCCCTGCAGTAGGCTACTTTTACTGTGGTATTAGTACTTTTACCCAAGTAAATACTATTTCCTTTCCACTGGTCTTTGATGTTGAAGATCGATCTTCGCATTGAACTCTCTGCAATAAATGTAAATAACATGTTTTCATTGAGTTTTTGTCTCTGTATCTTTAAAGCTAAGCTCAGGGTAACACAGGGTTAACGTTCTTATGTTTCTGATTCACGGCTTACAGGTGTAACAGGAGCGCCTCGCACACAGCTGATGAACACAATACTACACATTGTACTTCCCTGTGGACTGCTGTCATGTTACAGTGGCTGTGTGGGCAAATAGGCAAGGGTTATTGTTGGATGTTGTTCAGCTTTGTCTTGTTTGTTTCCTTTTCTTTTTAAGACATGTAAGCCTGCTGAAGATACAATGTCGGAAGGGAGAAATATAAACCAGATCCTCTTAAATGGAGCAGCTGCAGGCTTTTTACTGGACTTAGACCGACGTGTCACTCTGCTCCGCTCTATCATTTTCTCTGTACAGACACAACCAGTAGTTACAAGCTGAAATATGATGACATTTGAAATCACAAAGCACAATGGAGTCTTTGTGAAGGAGAATCTAGTTTCTGTGGCTTCTGGCTGCTACAATAAACTCTGAAAGAGAAAATGAGAGGCTTGTGTTCCAGAGACCTGAGGTCATGACTCTTTGGATGAACTGTTTTTCTCCAGTGACTATTTTTGTCTTTATTTAGACATGGTGTGTAACTACTTCTGCCCCCAAAAAAATCATAACAAAATCAGAAAAATTATAATTTTCCCACTGAGAAACTTCTCTTGATATGCGTTACAGTATTTCTGTACAATTCTAAAAGGGAGAACAGTAAGCATAATGTCTGGTTCGACGGATATAAATACAGTTAATTGGTACCCAACATCTCAATAAAATGTTTTTACAAGAACAGCCAAGGGGTCATTTTACCCCTGCAATTTCAAATACTTTTAACTCTTTCAAAATAAAACCCCTGCATCTCGTATCACAATTGCTCTAATCACCCCTGCTAGCATATCATTATTTCCCATGTATGCACCATGCACAGATGTACAAACATAACCTTATTGCCATTATAAAAGGACAACAAAATACTCAAAGACATGCAAAGGCTCAGCCAAGCCCCCAGGAAGTGCGCCGGACTCAGATGAAAATATTCGTGGTGGCCAAACGGCGGTACTACACTTCCGTTTGGTTGCCAGGCCCGGAAACACTTTTTCCCATTGACTGACATGGGGAAAGAGTGGTCTGTAAATCGTTGGATAATTTTTTTTTAAACTAAATAAACTACCCAGTATGAACACTTGTATAGCCCTTATTAAAAACATTCGTTCCTCAAGTTGTAAAAATGTGCTAATAACGTTATTCTGAGAGGTATTTCCCTCTGCATTATGAATGTGACCACGGGACCGCGCCGCCCGGCACGTTCATGTGACATTACATTACATTACATTACATTGCATTTAGCTGACGCTTTTATCCAAAGCGACTTACAATAAGTACATTCGACCAGGAAGACACAACCTTGAAGAAAACAGAATCATATAAGTACATCAGGTTGCATAGAGCCAAACATTTCAAGTGCTACTCAACTGGCTTTAGGTAAGCCAGTCCTTTATTAGTATAAAAGTGCTTCGTTAATAGTTCTAACGCTCGAAGTGGAGTCGAAAGAGATGAGTTCATGGAGCTCATTCCACCATCTTGGAGCCAGGACAGCAAACCCACGTGTTTTCGCCGATGGGAACTTGGGTCCCCCTCGCAGCGAGGGCGCAACGAGTCGTTTGGCTGATGCAGAGCGTAGTGCACGCGCTGGGGTGTACGGTTTAACCATGTCCTGGATGTAGGAAGGGCCAGATCCATTCGCAGCATGGTAAGCAAGTACCAGTGTCTTGAAGTGGATTCTAGCAGTGACGTGTTCAGCACTACATGAGTTTCTCTTTACCCATGGATGCACAATAACAACGGACCATATCGCCTTACTGCCATCCCACGGAGCTGTAATAATGGATATATTGCACATGTTCATATCATGCTCATATCATTTTTCACGGCGTGAGAGGACGCTGGCGCTGACTGTTTGCCGCTTCTCTGTCCGAAAATCTCGTCTTTCTTTGTGTTAATCTAAGAGTTTCTGACCACTTTCTACTGCTATAGTTTTCTAACTATTCTGTGGCTTTTGTGTTCTGATCAGTGGCGGCGCCAGGGTATGGCTGGGGTAGGCTACAGCCATACCAAGAAATGGCTTAGCCCTACCTTAGCCCGACCATGAAAAATGATGTTAAAGTAAGCATGTTGAGAACACGGATTGCGAAAATCTACCGGTCGTGTCCATAACACACAAACTGATCCTGCTGTAACAACAAATGCACGTTACTGACGCAATATGGTTGAGACCATTCGGGCTTATGCTAGAGGGGTGCAAGGAATAGTCTAAGTAGTGGGGGAGTTTTATACACTAAAGGTGTGGAAATCAGCGCGGCCGCGGTCAGATCAAAATGCCTCCGAATGCAATTTGAATAGACCTACAGCCAATCAGAGCAACGAAACGTTGGGTCTGCTCAGAGCCGTATAATAGAAGAGTTACGACAACGGAAGTCCAAAAACGGTTATCGTCACGTGGTTCATGTAGACGAGGATCGTTCCCCGGAAGTTCATGGCGGGCAATGTGAATGCACTGATAACAGGAGATAGAACTACGATTTTTGGTAATTATTAGTGAATAAAGGTTTTGATTTGCAATATTTATACAACAAATCGATATGTGTATGTATTTACATCAATATGTTTTAAAAAATAAAATAGAATTTGCTAATATTAAGTGATAATATTAGGATTAGTGTGAACAACTAGTTTACATGGTAGGCTAACAGTGCCTTGGTTAAAGAGCCTGTTGCTGTTTATTTATAGCTTTGAATTCTTTAAAACCAATATTATCTTCTTAAACTTGTATGGTAGTCAGGAGCATCACTTTCTAATGTTTATTGATATATTTAGAGGGAGGGGATCTAAAGTAATGCTTTAAAATTCAGATTAGATTAATGTCTACCATTTTCTTAAATTCATGGTAGTTTCAGTAATCCCATGGTAATTGAGGACACAAGTTATCTAAATGACTAATGTCATCTTTATGGCTTTCAGAAAGGACAGGAGACCGACAGGTGACTATCAAAGGACTAGCAGCAGCAGCATGATGATGATGATGATGTTAAATGTGTTGTTTTAGGAACATCCATTGCAAATACATGGAATTCAATAAACATTGAATAGCATATCATGCAGTTTGTCTGTGCCTTTTCCTCCGTGTTGTCCTGGTTTGCTGTGCTGCCTCCTAGTCGCCACCATGGTTTGCTGTGCTGCCTGGGGATGCTCAAATCGCTCCGAGAAAGGAGTACGAATGTACGGCTTCCCCACTGACACAGAGCGGAGGAAAAAATGGCTGGCTCAAGTCAGCAGGAGCAATTTCACGACCAACAGCAAAAAAATATGTGAGGTAATTATATACAAACACTGCATTTGCACTTTTTCACAAAACGAAAACCACACCATTGGGAAAGCTTAATGTTTTGTTTAATACAAAAAAACAGGGAAAGGCTTGAAAAACACTGAGAGTTGAGACTCAGGGTGCAGGGTGAGGGTCTCAGTGCAGGTATTCAGGCTCCATTGAATCCCCCTCTGGTTCTTGTGCTGAAAGAGGGATAAACAGACAGGAGAAAGGGTTATACACACCTATATAGCACACCTATTGGATGGGAAATTGCCTTGGGGAGATAAGGTGTGGTCTTTGTTCCCAACTGCGGTTATGGAACTTTATTATTTGTGAATTTAATAAAGTATGACAAATGGCATCAGTAACAGATGTGATATGAATTTCTATAAAGTTGTCTCACATTCTTGGTCATATTTTATATACAGTATGTAATGAGTATAACATGTCCAGTAAGTATAAAGTGTTTCCTAATACTGTGTATTCAACCACTATGGAATATGTATGTGGGCAGACAAGATTCAGACACAGTTGTTCTGTGTGTGAAGTAACCTCAAGTCACTCCGCAGGCACATTTTGATGCAGACCAGTTTGTCAAGACAAAAAAGGGCAAGACTAGGCTGAGAGCAGAGGCTATACCCACCATCTTCGTGCATCGCCCTGTGGTCAAAAAGAGAAGGGCCCCTGCACCACGATTCACCCCGGGACCTGTATCTACAAAGCCCATAGCACATGATCACAGCTATAGTGTGAAAGGTGACACAGGTATAATAAGTATGAACTCTTAGTAACAAAAGTAATATTTCTTATTTTTAAGTGGTATAATATTTTAAATGTTCGAACATTTACAGTGCCATGTCTTCTACTTACATTAGTTTCAAAGATTGAGGGAAGAAGGGATGAGGAGACTGAGAGAAAAGAAAGTGAGGGTGAAGAAAGAGAGGACATGGCTAGTGAGGAGAGACAGGGAGGGCGGACACCACCCACTCAGCCAGCAGCCAGTCAGCATACGAGGGAACCAGCAGCCAGTCAGCATACGAGGGAACCAGCAGCCATTCAAACAGATCTATTACAACAATTAAAGAGAAAATTAAAGAGCCAAGAAGGAATCACCAAAAAAGCAAAGGCTGCACAATGAAAAATCAGGAAGGAAAATGCAGCTCTCAAGAAAACAATGAAAATTAGGGACAAGAAATATAAGAAAACGTTTTCAAAAGACCAACTGAAGGCATTAGGCAGACTCACCACAAAGGGGATGAAATGGAGCAATGAGACAATTAAGAAGGCTTTAAAAATTTGCTTTGCGAGCGGACCAACGGGTTACAAAACTCTGCAGGAATTGAAGATTCCCCTTCCAGGAATAAGGACACTGCAAAGAAGGATGCAATGTGTTAAGTTTGAGCCTGGTGTGTTGACAGAGGTCTTTGATTTCCTAAAATTGAAGGCAGATACATTGACAGACCTTGAAAGGGAGTGTGTGTTGACCTTGGATGAAATGGCAATCACACCAAGTGTGGAGTTAGACATGATTACAGGCAAACTGTACGGTGATGTGACTTTACCAGGTCACACAGGGGTGGCAACACATGCTTGTGTGTTTATGTTGGCTGGAAACACAACACGGTGGAAGCAAGTAGTGGCATATCATTACACTGGCAATTCTACCAATGGAGCAGAGTACAGGCCAATCATTATTGAGATAATACAGAGGGCAGCATCCATAGGGCTACATGTGCTTGATGTCACCACCGACATGGGTAGCCCTAACCGAGCCATGTGGAAATCCTTTGGGGTGGACCAAAATAAAACATCGGTGCCACATCCAGCAAAACCAGACAGGCAGCTCTATTTCATGCCCGATGTCCCACATCTGGTAAAAAATTTAAAAAGTGCCCTTGTCCGTGGGCAGGTCTTCATAATTCCTGAGGATGTTGTTAACAGAGAGAACCTCCCCTCTAACGAGGTTTCTGTGGTCCCCATTAAGGACTTATTGACCTTTCAGGAAGGGATGGCCTTAAAAATAGCTCCCCATCTTTCAGCTGCAGCCATCGAGCCAAGTCACTTTGATAAGATGAAGGTTGGTCTTGCTCTAAATGTGTTCAGTAAGGCTACAAGTGCTGGGCTGAAATACATGGTGCAGCAAGAAAACCGCCCTCTGTCATACCTGACGACAGCGTGGTTCCTGGAGCAGGTTGATCGTTGGTTTGATCTGATGTCATCTCGCCATCCAATTACAGCCCTGAGCAGGCTCAAGATGGAGGAGTACCAAAAGGCCATCACCTTCCTCCAGAACATCGTCCATCTGTTTCGTGGGATAAAGATAGGTCAAAAGGGAGGTTGGAAGCCTGTTCAAACAGGGGTGATAATGGCAACAACATCAATTTTGGCCATACAAGAGGAGATGCTTACACAAGGACACAGGTTTGTGTTAACGTCAAGGTTCACACAAGACTGCCTTGAAAATACATTCAGCTGTGTGAGGTCTAAAAATCCTGTCCCAACTCCAGTGGAATTCCATCATGCACTGAGAATCATATCTGTGGGGCAGTTCCTCACCACCATCAGCTCTGGGAGCTACCAGGAAGACCACAGTAGCTTTTTGGCAGACTTCCTGGACACAGGGGAGCCAAAAATCACTCCATCAGTCAGAGTGGAACAGCTGATGGCGGTGAACAGAGCAGCAGCACCTGACCTCACAAAAACTGAGAAATGTATTCTCTTCCATCTTGCAGGCTACATCGTCCACAAAATCATCAAGTTTGCCAGCATCTGTGAAAAATGCAAAATTGCAACAGAGCACCATGATGAGAGTCCTTCTGGTGACAACAGCTTGTTAGTGGACTTGAAAGACTTCAAGGCAGGTGCTCTTTGTCGTCCCTCCCAAGAAGCCTTTGACTTCATTCACCAAATTGAGGAACTATTTAGGACCAAGACTGGTTCCTCCCTCATGCAGCTCCCCAACGCAGTGGGTGTCTTGGAGAAAGAAGCTCAGGCCCTCTCCAGCAGGCTTCCGTCATGCTGTGGAGTACAACAACAACTCGTAAAAAGATTTATACGGCTGAGGCTGAGAATTGAGGCAAAACAAATCAGAAATGACAGAAAAAAAATAAAATTAAAAGATGGCCATTTTGGAAGCAAGAGCCAATCCAAAAAGGTGAAAAGGAACAACAGCAGCCAAGCTACCACATCCAGCAACCCCCAAACAGATCCACAGATCCACAGCTGCAATCATTTCCATTAGCCGTTGCAATGGAAATATTTGGACTAAACATTGCTCTTCCACCTGCCAGCACCCAGCTAACATCACTGCCCCTCCACCCGTAACATCACTGCCCCTCCACCCGTAACATCACTGCCCTCCACCTGCCAGCACCCAGCTAACATCACTGCCCCTCCACCCGTAACATCACTGCCCCTCCACCTGCCAACATCACTGCCCTCCACCTGCCAGCACCCAGCCAGAGGAGAGCAAACAACAAAAACAAGCAAGGTGTCCCGTCATGTACCTGGAAGTTTGGGTTGGCAAAATGGAGTAAGAGAGGGACTTGAAAAACCTTGGTGGCTCTCTACTCCTGTTGTTACAGTTGTCTTGGTTGCAGCTCTCACGTGTTTTTTTGTTGCCATTTCCACATCTTTAGAAAATATGAAATAAAAAATTGAAGTGAAATCAACCTCTTCTCTGGAGAACAAACTTTGATTTCTCTGTCTTGTGAGTTTGCAGTCTTGCTCCTCCACCCGTAACATCACTGCCCCTCCACCTGTAACATCACTGCCCCTCCACCTGCCATACAGTAGGTTACTAACAAGATTACTTATATAATACAGTGATAGAATACATGTTTAGTATGCTTACTTATATAAAACAGTAGTATTAAACTTACCTTGTGTTTTCACACTCACTTAAGTCCCTCTCCCTTTGCCATCAATCCAAAATCAGCTGAGCTGCAACATTATACAGGCAGGTAATAATCAACATAATCACAAGGACACAATATGGCTCTGCTAAAAACACTCACTCTTACACGCACCAAAGTTATATTTATCTAATATTTAACTCCCTCCACCCCCGCATACAATCCCGTTTAGAAGCCCCTCTTCTCTAATTCAACAACGTTGGACCAAATGACATTAAGAGAACGGAATTTACAATTAAAAGGTTGTTCAACGTCTGTTGCTAACTTGCTTCGGTATCCTAGCTTGATCTGTTATCTGTAAACGTTCCCTAAATCTACTGATTTAGGGATAATCCACTGACATCCTTTAATACACATGTTAATTTGAATCAGATGTACTGATAATATCCGCAATATAAATCTTTAAACTTGTGTATTAAAGGATGTCAGTGGATTATCCCTAAATCAGTAGATTTAGGGATAATCCACTGACATCCTTTAATACACATGTTCATTTGAATCAGATGTACTGATAATATCCGTATGGAAGCCCATTTCCGCCACTTGAAAAAAATAAAATCCCCATGAAAAGTCATAATTATGAGATAAAAAAGTCGAAATGATGAGATAAAAAGTCATAATAATGAGATAAAAAAGTCGAAATGATGAGATAAAAAGTCATAATAATGAGATAAAAAGTCATAATTATGAGATAAAAAAGTCGAAATTATGAGATAAAAAGTCATAATAATGAGATAAAAAGTCTTAATTATGAGATAAGAAAGTCGAAATAATGAGATAAAAAGTCATAATTATGAGATAAAAAGAGACACTTTGTCACAACAGACAAACTAGCAGCTCTTTGGCTCGAATTCTCCTATTTATCTTGATACGGAAATGGATTGTGAGTACATTGAGGACTACTTTAAACGTGGATTTACAACAGATGAAATACTTAATTTGCTTGCTGATTCACATGGAGTTGTACTAAGCAAACGCACCCTTGAAAGGATTTTAAGCAAGAAGCAGCTCTGGCGTCGAAAGAATAAAACCGATGTGGCTGAGGTGGCAACCTTCATTGAACAGCAACTGGAAACATCTGGTCAGTGTCATGGTTACAGATGGATGCACCAAAAATGTTGGTTACATGGAATTGTGACTGACAGAGAAACAGTGCGAATACTGCTACAGTTATTGGATGGTGAAGGTGTTGATCTGAGGTCAAGAAACAGACTGCGAAGGCGCATCTACCACAGCTGTGGTCCAAACTATGTATGGCACATTGATGGTTACGACAAGCTTAAGCCATTTGGAATTGCAATCAGTGGATGCATTGACGGGTTTTCCAGAAAGATGATATGGCTTGAAGCTTACAAAACAAACAAAGACCCGAAGATCATCGCTGGCTACTTTATTGATGCTGTTATCAATGCTGGTGGGTGCCCTGCCAGACTCAGACTTGATTTAGGAACAGAAAATGGCCATATGGCTGAAATGCAGCAGTTTTTGCATTTTTCTGAGAACCAAGCTGAAACAGACAATGTAACCTTTGGTCCAAGCACTGGAAACCAACGTATTGAACGATGGTGGCTGACCTTGCGAAGTGAGTGTGTCCAGTTTTGGATGGACCTTTTTGACAAACTGAGTGTAGATGGCTACTTCTCAGACAACTTCTTGGACAAGTCCTTGATCCAGTTCTGCTTTCTACAAATAATACAGGTACTTGTCACATTATGAAATAAATAAATGTTGAATGTGGTGAATATTTTTAAAGAGCCACAAATGACCATGTGTAAAATAGAAATTGCCTGTTTTCCGTGGAGAGAGTGAATAATAAGTTATTGTTTCTGGCTAACAAAAATATGTGGGTATTCAGAGTAGCTGTGTCAAATAAGTAGGGTTTATTTTCGGGTTTATCCACCACATTTTTATAGCTGTTAAGATATAACATTAGTTTCACTGCTGCAATTTACATTTTACAGTTATTAATATGATTGTGCCAACCTACCATAGTCCAACTAGAAGACACATCTCACAAATATAACAAACCATGGGTCAGGAGTATACTTGACTAAGGCAGTAATCACCACTGCCCAGTATTTTTATACATTCTATTTGACTGAATATTATTTGCCTCCTAGGAAGAACTTAATGAGGTTGTATTGACTTGGAACAATCACAGAGTCCGTCAAGTCCATAACTCACGATCACCCCATGGACGTCCCTCCATATTGCATGCAGTCCCTCATCTGTATGAAGGCAGAGATTGTTTGCACCACGTGGACCTGGAGAAAGTTCAAGTCTGCCTTGATGAGTGTGTGTTCAAGGACTTCCCATGTGATGAAGATGTGTTCCATATCTGTGTGGATCTAATGTCAGAGTATAATCTGAAATTAACAAATGATGTGTTTGAAACTGTTAACCTGTATATCACACTCAGACAACTGATGAACAATGAACTGGATCATTAACTTTCCTGGGGCAGTGTCACAATTTATATTTCAGAAATGTGTATTTGTTTCCTGTTTCATTCCAGGACAAATTGAAATATATATACTGATTGCAATTGTCAGAATTATGATATACTTTAACCTGTGATGAATGAAAATATAATTGTAGCTGTTTGAGACACGTCAAATATGTACCAAATATTCTCAGTACATATATTTGTATGTACACACAAACAAAGTCATGTGTTGCCCTTAGATTGACTATGTGTAAAAACAGGATACAAATGCAAAATACACACATGTATTAATATAATTATTTATTCAATTATTTAAACAGATAGCATACAAAATTGCTGTTTTCATTCATGCTCCATTTATCTGAATCCAACCAATCAGCTGGCAGACTTCAATAAACCTCTGAAATCAAAATTGCTGTTTTCATTTTGACTGCATTTTAATCTAACTTGCTACAGTATCAGCAGCCTTTAATCGTAATCCATCGATACGTTTATGAGTGGTTTAAATGCCAAACTGTCTTTTGGTAAATAACAAGAACAGCATCTGAATAGAATAGTGCTTAACAAAGGAATATATACATTGTTGTCTGAAATAACTGATTTAGACTCAGGTTATTAGTGAAGTCTAGCAATATAAACCATCAATCTTAAACTACTTCCTTAACTGAGGTATTCACAGAAAGTTATCTGCATTGAAACGTAAACATGTTCTTAAACTGAAAACAATGTTCAACAAAAGTGGCTAAAAGCAGTAAAGAAATATTGACAAGATGTTGATGCGGTGACACTCAGGAAGGTTAAACAAGCTGGATTACTTCCTTCACAATAATCTGGAAAACCTACAAATCCTAAACGTGAACCTCTGATTGCAGTCTAGTTGCTGTAAGCTGAAATCTTTGTATCTTAGACAATATCCATTACCCACACGTTGCTATCTAAGACTTTGTTCATTTCATGTCGAAAATCTGGGTATAGTGGTCGTAACTGACTGGCAACTCCAAGTAACAGCCACATGTATGAGCAACAGGTCTTCTTTGAAATCCCTGAAGTTGTGTGAAGCTGACAGTGATGCTCTTTCCTGTGAACAAATCTGATCTTGTGCAAAATCTGAGGAAAAGGGAGAGGTGCTGGGTGTCTGACTCTCTAAGATATGCACTAACATACTTGACCATTTGTTTCTCCTGGGCATTCTGTGTACTGGGGTAAGTCATTGATCTCATGATCTTTCTTGATGTTGGTTGTAGCTCTTCATAGACTGCTGCAATCCCTTTCAGCTCTGATCTAAGAGGTGCAAGTGTGTTGTTCCACTGTTCAATCACAAAAGCAGGCTCTTGAATCAGTTTTTGGTGAGCAATCTCCTTCAAGATTTGCTCAAAGTTATCTGCTGTTGGAAGCCGCCGGCAGTTGTGGATATCCATGATTTCAAACAATTCTTCTTGGTCCACACCTTCAAAATCTGAACGACAAGATTCAAAGATCACCCGCTCAGACTCTGACACATACTTGAGAAAGCTGTCCACAAGATCACTCTCAACAAAGCCCAAAACAGCTTGCTCCAGAAGTACAGGTGAAAGTTTAACAGGAAGGTACTTCTCTTTTTGCCAGCCAAATGTGATTATTCGGCCTACACTTTCCCATTCTTGTTTACCAAAATCATGACGCAGGTATGGCACTTTGAAGCCATTTCCCATAGTGCACTGCTCATAAAAGTCATTCCAAAATTCGGACAGTATATCCCTCATAACACCTCCATCATCCACAGCATTTTCAAGCTTTCCATCGGGAAGAATAACTTGGAAGTGAAAGTCATTCTCCATGATATTTTCCTCAGAAAACACTAGAATAAGTTCTCTGAGAATCTGTCCACGATGAAGAACAATAATTTTCTTCACTCTTTCTCTCTGATTGGCTTGTTCCTGAAACATATCCATTGAAGGAGGCATGGATGATTCAATAGACAGTTCCGTAGAGAGAGGCAATGTATCATCAAGACTGGAGTACTCCATCAGAGAGATGCTGTCTGTGCGGAAAGTTACAATGCCACTATCATCTAAAGCACCGACATGAAACAGTGTTTCATGTTCTTGCAAACTGGATGCATCAGTTGGGTTGACTGTGGTGTAAAGAAGGGAAACACTATCACTGTTTTCATTTGCAAAAACTGTGCTGCTTCCAACAAAAATGACATCTGAAGTCCTTATCTCCACCGGATCTCTTACAGATGTGTCTGTAGAGAGGTGATAGATATCAGGTCTGGCATGTGTGTTTTCACCTTCTTGAGCAGTTGCATCACTATTGTTTTCCACCAGATTTATGTCACTGGCAATGTCTCTCTTCTTGGTTGTTAAATAGAAACGTAAGAGAGGTAATTTTGTCTTTTCATACAGTTCCTTGACTGTGATACTATCCTCTAATGAATGCCGCTGAAAGTCCGTTAAATCAATGTCAAAATCAGTAAGGCTCCCCTCTGCATTTTTTCCATCTGGAAAAAACAACTGCACAGCCTTTTCAATTAGGTTCTGTTTTGTACTGTCCTTCATGACACTCTCTTTTCTGGTCCCCCCACCCTTTTTGGTGCGTACCTGCACAAATTCCCCTTCTCTGAAATGCACCCATCCAATTTCAATCTTTCTTTGATTCTTCTGAGCATTCTTTGGAGCGGTTTGATGGTCTGTCTCATGATCACCTTTGTTTCTTGAGAGCTTTCCTCTAAGTCGCTCAAAGAGCTTTGACTTGCGACTCGTGGGTTCTTTTTCCTTCCGTCTACAGTATCCAAAAACAGCCAGTCGATCACCATAGGATGGCAGATACTCTCTCAGCTGGTCATCTGTCATGAGAGTTATGACACTGGAATCCATCTAAAATGAAGAAATATATCAAGAATTCTTAGGTCAAGTGAATTAAATTACAACAATGAAAAACCTGCATACACAGCACCAGGTATTATTTTCAAAGCTCTTCCAAACTTTGGGTTTTTTAATGTTTATTTGTGAATTGTCCAAATTAAGCATTTCCTGTATCAAATCAAATCAAATCAAGTGTCATTTATAGAGCAAATTTAAAAACGATTTTTGGTCGAGCCAAAGTACTGTACATGTAATAAAGACACTTTACTACAATAACAAGAAATGTTCAGAAATATAAAAACAAAATATATATAAACTACCTTCTCCTGTTCCATTCGCTGTATGTCTTCCTCAGGTACATGTTGTGACCTTAAATAGTCAGATAGCTCGTCCATCTTGTGACAGTTGAAAAAACCTCTCCACCTCTGTTGAATGAAATGAAAGCTTAAATGTAACCTTAAATACATTTGATTTTTAAAGTTGATTTTTACAAAATCGTTTTTGTTTGTCGTTTTGGTATTCAAGCATCTTCTCATTAAAGGTAGGTTGTGTACGTTTGAGAAACCTGCTCGAGATCGCTAGAATTTGAAAATACACAACCGGAGAAAATCTGCCACTTCCTTATAGATCCCCTCCTCCAACACACACGAACGCGCACATGACCAATGAGGACACGAGATAAGTTTGTGCACAGATGGAAGGCTGACAGGCAGGTCGGCCATCCAGTTATGTTAGCCGGGCCGGCTAAAATGATTGGTCGTGCTTTTTACAGCGCCACGACTTCCACTGATACATTTTTTTAATGGATTTATTGTCAAAGCACTTAAGATATTCATTGCTATCGGGATGTTAAGAGCATTCCATGGACTATAACAAAAAGCGTATCTCGAGCCGGTTTCTCAAACTTACCTACCCTACCTTTAAATGTCATGTTTAAATAAGACTATTGTAGTGCCAGGAAAAGTGAGTCGGAGGCGGTGTATTAAGAACAGAGTTCCAATCTTTATTAGCCATTAATAACAGAGAGGTTATCGCATGAACTGCTCTGCTTGACGAGCTAGCAGGAATGGAAGCTAACACTACAGGTGTTCCCACTAAAGGGTCCGTGTGGCAACACAATACGAGAGGTGAATTATGTCCAATAACGTGTCACCACACTATAAACTATACTCCAAATTCTCCAACTAAGGAGGAAGGGGAGCATTATTTCATTTTATTAGATTTTATTGATCTTGTAATACTTAAAATAGGACTCTTGGTTATGTGTGTGTGTGTGTGTGTGTGTGTGTGTGTGTGTGTGTGTGTGTGTGTGTGTGTGTGTGTGTGTGGTGTGTGTGTGTGTGTGTGTGTGTGGTGTGTGGTGTGTGTGTGTGTGTGTGTGTGTGTGTGGTGTGTGTGTGTGTGTGTGTGTGTGTGTGTGTGTGTGTGTGTGTGTGTGTGTGTGTGTGTGTGTGTGTGTGTGTGTGTGTGTGTGTGTGTGTGTGTGTGTGTGTGTGTGTGTGTGTGTGTGTGTGTGTGTGCATGGTGCGAGAGGAGCGAGCGTTTTTATGTTTCTGGAAGTAAAACGAAGCAGCAGAAAATATAGGTCTGTGAAGTATTTTGTGTAACAAGAAGAACTAAACAAATGCAACGGCCTCTCTCCAGTCATTTCGATATTATTGAACCTGAAGCTTGTTGCTTCGGCCCTGGGAGACCACAGAGTAATCCCCTGTTTCCTCGACTACGGTCTGGGAGCCGACAGGAAAGTTCAACACATGCATAATGAATGCTATCCATGCTATCTGACTGTACCACTTCGGTTTGGTGATGTTACTGAATAATCGCTATGGCATTAGCATTTCCCCCAGAATAGCAAACTGAAAAGCGATAAAGAACGACAGTGCAATGTACAATTAACGCATGACTTTTTAACCACTGCGTTACATGTACTGTAGGCTACTATAATTAGTGGTGTATGTACCGTAGCTGAGATAACATTTACGGGTTAGTTAGGCTAGCAGCAGCAGTATGCCTACACTATTGTCATTAGTGGCGTGAACGTTACCACAAAACTATAGGCATAGGTGTAGTGCCGTGAAAAGAGAGTCGGAGGCGGTGTATTAAGAATGGAGTTCCAATCTTTATTATCCATTACTTTCAGAGAGGTTAACACATGCACTGCTCTGCCTGATGAGCTAGCAGGAATGGCAGCTAAAGCTACCGGTGTTGCCCACTAAAGGGTCCGTGTGGCAACACAATAAGCAAGGTGAATTATGTCCAATAACGTGTCACCACACAAGCCCCCCCAGAATTCACACATAAACAAAATCAGCATGGCGGGGAGGAACGACACGCCGACCCCCACGACTCCTGAGCACGGGAGTCGGAAAAGTGACTCCCGCCTGTGCGGCCCCCGGAAGGGGAGGGACCGGAACAACAGGTCTTAAATCCGTGACAGGGGACGAGGCCGGGGGGCGGCCCCGTCGCGGAGGTCGAGCCAGCACCACAGGCTGGTCCAAGTCCAGGTGAGCAGCCTTCACCCGGTCCACCGAGACGTGCTCGGCCTTGCCACCCAGGTCGACCACCAGGTGCTTGTCCCCGTGCTCCAAGACCCGGAAAGGCCCATCATAAGGGGGCTGCAGGGGGCCTCTGTGTGCATCGTGCCGGATGAACACGTGCTCCGCCGAGCGGAGCTCTGCAGGAACCTGGGACACCTGAGTACCGTGCTGAGTAGTAGGGATCGGAACAAAGGCCTCAGCGGCGTCACGCAGGAAAGCCCGCTGGGCCGACGCCGACCAGGGAGCCGATGCATTTGGGAGGAAATCCCCCGGAACTCTCAGCGGCTGACCGTAGACCATCTCCGCTGTAGAACACTGCAGATCTTCCTTAGGTGCGGTCCTCAGGCCCAGCATCACCCAGGGCAGCTTGTCGACCCAGTTACCGTCCGTAAGGCCGGCCTTGAGGGCCGCCTTCATGGAGCGATGAAAGCGCTCGCAGAAACCGTTAGCCTGAGGGTGGTAAGCGGTAGTCCTGTGCAGCTTAACCCCCAAACCGCCTGCCACAGCGTTCCAGAGCTCGGACGTGAACTGAGAGCCCCTGTCTGAGGAAATGTCTGACGGGGTGCCAAAACGACACACCCACGTTGCAATGAAGGCCCGGGCAACGTCTGCGGCTGATGTCGAAACGAGCGGAACCGCCTCCGGCCAACGGGTCGTCCTGTCCACCATGGTGAGGAGGTAGGAAAACCCCTGAGAGGAAGGCAACGGACCAACCAGGTCAATGTTGACGTGATCAAACCTCCTCTCAGGCACCAGGAAACGCTCCAACGGGGCCTTCGTATGGCGGTGCACCTTAGCGCGTTGACAAGCCACGCACTCCCTGGCCCAAGTCCTCACGTCCCTTTTCAGTCCTTGCCAAACGAACTTCGCCGCTACCAAACGGACCGAAGGTTTAACGCCGGGGTGTGACAGGCCGTGCACAGCCTCGAACACAGGACGCCTCCAGCTGGCAGGGACGACAGGCCGCGCCAGGCCCGTAGAGACGTCACACAGGAGAGTAATGCCCGCGTCGCCGAACACCACGTCCTCCAAGCGCAGCCCCGCGCTCTCCACCTTCAGGGCCTGGACGCCGGGATCTGTGACCTGGTCTGCCGCCATGCGAGTATAGTCCAGGCCCAACTGGACGGCACCGATGACGACCCTGGAGAGGCAATCAGCAACCAGGTTCGACTTGCCAGCCACGTGCTTAATGTCCGTAGTGAACTCCGATATGTAGGACAGCTGCCGCTGCTGACGTGCCGACCAAGGCTCCGCCACTTTTGACATGGCAAAGGTGAGCGGCTTGTGGTCGACAAACGCCGTAAATTCACGGCCTTCCAGCATGAAACGGAAGTGCCGCACGGCCAAATAAAGTCCGAGGAGCTCCCGGTCAAAGGCGCTGTATTTGCGTTCTCTAGGCGTCAGCTGGCGGCTGAAAAAGGCGAGCGGCTGCCAAGCGCCCTCCACCCACTGCTCGTGCACTGCGCCGACCGCGTAGTCTGACGCGTCCGTGGTGATGGAGATGGGAGCCGTAGATGATGGGTGTGCCAGCAAAGCCGCCTGAGCCAACGCGGTCTTGACCTCAGCAAAAGCGCCGTCCGCCTCTGCTGTCCAGTCGATCTCCTGGACGGGGGTCTTGCCTTTCAACGCTTCATACAGCGGCCGCATGATGTGTGCGGCCCGGGCGATGAAACGGTGGTAGAAAGTCACCATCCCCAGAAACTCACGGAGCGACCGGGCTGTGAGCGGGCGAGGAAACGCCGCAACAGCCTCCACCTTCGCTGGCAGAGGTGTCGCACCGCCCTTGGTGACGCGGTGCCCCAGGAAATCGATGTCCGACACCCCGAACTGGCACTTTGCAGGATTGATGATTAATCCGTGTTCGTTGAGCCGTGTGAAAAGGGCTCGGAGGTGGGACAGGTGCTCCTGCACTGAAGCGCTGGCGACGAGTATGTCGTCGAGGTAAACAAACACAAACGGCAGGTCCCGCAGCACCGAATCCATCAGGCGCTGGAACGTCTGAGCGGCATTCTTGAGTCCAAAAGGCATCCGCAGGAACTCAAAAAGTCCAAAAGGCGTTATCACTGCTGTCTTGGGAATGTCCAGGGGGTGCATGGGCACCTGGTGGTATCCACGCACCAGGTCCACCTTGGAAAACACCCCCGTACCGGCCAGATGCGCCGAAAAGTCCTGAATGTGCGGCACCGGATAGCGGTCAGGCGTAGTGGCGTCGTTGAGTCGGCCGTAATCCCCGCACGGGCGGAACCCGCCGTTCGATTTGGGAACGACGTGCAGGGGGGAAGCCCAAGGACTGTCGGAGCGGCGGACAATGCCCAGGCGCTCCATGGTTGCGAACTCCGCCCTCGCTACAGCCAGCTTAGAAGGGTTCAACCGCCGGGCCCTGGCGTAGATAGGAGGCCCCCCGGTAGTGACGTGGTGTTCCACGCCATGCTTAGTGGTAAGCGCAGAGAAGGTGGGTAGCGACAGGTCTGGAAACTCGGCCAACAGTCTGAGAAACGTGTCTGCACCTGACAGCGAGCCTGACAGCCCGTCGTACGCTGCGCTGCCAAGTGTGCACACGAGGGAAGAAAACGTTAAGGCATCAACCAAACGCCTATTCTTAACGTCCACTAAGAGTCCATGAGCACACAAAAAATCCGCTCCGAGGAGGGGAAAAGAAATGTCCGCTGTCACAAAATCCCAGCTGAAACGCTGTCCTCCGATGCACAAACACATAGGCCTCACGCCGTACGTGCGAATGGGACTGCCGTTAGCCGTCGTCAATCGCGGTCCGTGCCCCCCACGGGCGACGTCTTCACTCGACGCTGGAACTACGCTCCGTTGAGCGCCCGTGTCACACAGAAACAGGCTCCCCGAAACGCTGTCGCTGACGAAGAGGAGCCTGCACGTGCCGCCGACGCTCAGAGCCACTACTGAGCGCCGGCCCCTCCGTTTCCCGGGGGTTTGTAGCTGCACGGAGCGATGCATCTCTTCGCCCTTGTCCCGAAACGTGCGTGGTAAACGCACTCTCCGGCGTCTCCACGCCGGCTAGCCACAGCCGTGTCCGGCCTCCGCCACGCTTTCTTGACTGCCGGTGGGCCGCTGAGCGTCGCGGCTAACGTCTCTGCCCCGGGCTGTTGCGTAGCCAGGAAAAAACGATCCGCTTCCTCAGCCAAAGCACGGGGCTCCGTGACAGGCGTGTTGGCCAGCGCCGTCTGTACCCGGGGAGGCAAGTGACGCAGGAAAATCTCCGTGAATAAAATACGGGGATCTTCCCCCCCTAGCAGATTTAGCATTTTCTCCATTAGCTGGGATGGCTTGCTGTCTCCTAGGCCTTGAATGTCAAGTATCTGGCGGGCCCTCTCCTTAGCAGATAAGCTAAATGTCTTAAGGAGAAGGGCCTTAATCGCCTCATATTTGCCATGATGTGGGGGGGCTGCGATGAATCCCACCAACCTGGACGACGTGGAGCTCCCCAGCGCTGCTACCACATGGTAGTATTTTAGGTCCCCGTCACGGACCTGTCGGCAGGCGAAATGTGCCTCCACGTGTGCGAACCATGCCTCCGCGGTGTGCTCCCAGAATTCCGGCAGCTTTATGAAAACATCGCGCTCAGCCATGTTCGTTAATTTTCCGGAAACTTTCTCGGAAAAGTCAGGGTCACCAGTGTAGTGCCGTGAAAAGAGAGTCGGAGGCGGTGTATTAAGAATGGAGTTCCAATCTTTATTATCCATTACTTTCAGAGAGGTTAACACATGCACTGCTCTGCCTGATGAGCTAGCAGGAATGGCAGCTAAAGCTACCGGTGTTCCCCACTAAAGGGTCCGTGTGGCAACACAATAAGCAAGGTGAATTATGTCCAATAACGTGTCACCACATAGGCCTATATATTATAGTTCATAACAGGTAATGTCAAAGCTATGAACTGCATTGTTGTAGTTTAGCTGCAATATAGGCTATATAACATCTAACATTTACAAAAGTCACCTTATTTAGGACTAGATGCCGTTTGCATGGTGGAGAGCAGCAAGGTGATGAAGGGACCTTTGAAGACAGCGCCACTGCAGCGCATGCGCACTTCTTATCTCATAATTATGACTTTTTATCTCATTATTTCGACTTTCTTATCTCATAATTATGACTTTTTATCTCATTATTATGACTTTTTATCTCATAATTTCGACTTTTTTATCTCATTATTATGACTTTTTATCTCATAATTTCGACTTTTTTATCTCATAATTATGACTTTTTATCTCATTATTATGACTTTTTATCTCATAATTTCGACTTTTTTATCTCATTATTATGACTTTTTATCTCATAATTTCGACTTTTTTATCTCATAATTATGACTTTTCATGGGGATTTTATTTTTTTCAAGTGGCGGAAATGGGCTTCCATATATCCGCAATATACATCTTTAAACTTCTTCTTACCTTTAAAAGTCCGTCACGAACGGTTATTATGCTGTAACTATACCGCTCTGCTAGCCTTGGCGCTAACTTCCGGGGAACGAATGAGAGGCTCCACGATCCGCCATTGCTGTAAAAAAGTGGTCCATTGGAGTGAACGGAGATGTCATAACTCTTCTATTATACGGCTCTGGGTCTGCTGCGTCATGCATTACTGATACGTCGATACGTCACGTTCACAGGGAAAAGTCCCCAAACTCGCGCCGAGTAAATTGCAGACAGACAGCAGAACTTCTACGATTAATTGTATATTATTTTCGGATGGATAGATTTGTTCTTAAACGCCCTCGCATTGAGGTACAATTCGAACAGGTGCCAGAGTCACACGACCCACCTGAAGAGTGAATAGTGAGTTTTGAATATATTTTGTAATAGTCATTTGAAAAAGTGTTTTGTATGACAATTGAGACACAGGCCACCTGTTGTGTGCTGTGTCTGTCTCTCTCTGTTTACCTGTGTCTCTCTCTCTGTCTCTCTCCCTCACTCTCCCTCTCCGTGTCAATTCTATATGCCAACTTGTCTTGTTTCTGCTGCTGCGTAGCATGTTGTAACAACGTGGAATTAGCAGAATAGGCTATTGTATTGTTTAACTCACACCTGTTGCTCTCGATGTAATTTAGCTGATAAAAGGAGACTAATAAAAGCTAATAAAAGCCTCACGGCCCGTCTACACTACAGGCGTCAAAAAATGCTTTCAACGCTTCGCCCATTCATTTGAATGGGGTGACGTAGGATATTTTCAAACTTCGCCGAACTGCATTGTGGGTAGCATGGCAAGGCGTTGCAAGCATCGCGAGTGTCTATCGGCGTCAAAAGTTGAACAATGTTCAACTTTTGAGGCTCGATGCTTGCTCGAAGCTGGCGTCAGCCAATCAAATCCCGTTTTTGCAATTCCCGCCAGTACAAGCGCTAGCTAATCAAACCGCGTGCAAGCTGGGAGGGCCAGACCGCAGTTCATTTCCTCATATTCCAAACGAGAAATTACGGTAGCAAATCACCCGGTTCTTTCCGACCAGAACTAATAACGGGATACAAACCGGAGGAACCAGGCATGGAGGGAGGTGGCAGAGACAGTGGGTGAAACTGGTAGGTTTTCACCTGTTTGGGGATTTTATATCCAGTTTACTTCGTTTTAACATTGCTATTACTTTGTATGTCGGGGGGCGGGAGATTCATGCGATTGGTTATTGGTCGCGTTGCTCGCAAAAAATCGCCAAGCTTCAGACACGCCCAGCTTCAAGCTTTTTCGATGCCTGTAGTGTAGACGGGCCGTCACGGCCCGTCCACACAGCAGCTTTAGACGATTCTTCCACCGCTTCCAACGCTTCTCTGCCCATTGACTTTGAATGGGGATGACGTCACTTTTCCTCGCTTGTCGCCGAACTGCATTGTGGGGGAGCGAAGCGAAGATTTCCAGGATTTCCAGGATGTTCAGGATTCAAAAGTTGAGCAATGTTCAACTTTTGAAGCTGAGCTGGAAGCGTCAGCCAATCAAACCCGTTTATGCAAATCTGACAGTAGAATGTAGGAAGCTCTAGCCAATCAAACCGCGTGTAAGGGAGAGAGCCAGACCGCAGTTCATTTCCTCATATTCCAAACGAGAAATTACGGTAGCAAATCACCCGGTTCTTTACGACCAGACTATTTACCGGGATACAAACCGGAGGAACCAGGCATGGAGGGAGGTGCCAGAGACAGTGGGTGAAACTGGTAGGTTTTCGCCTGTTTGGGGAGTTTATATATATATATATTGCTCGCATAAAATCCCCGTGTTTTTTTTGCTTTGTATGTCGGGGGCGGGAGATTCATGTGATTGGTTGTTGGTCGTGTTGCTCGCAAAAAATCCCCAAGCTGTCAGACACGCCCAGCTCCAAGATGTTCAAGATTTGTTCAAAGCTGCTGTGTGGACGGGCCGTTACGCTTGGCGTTTCACTGTCAAGGGGTTCGATATAGCGTGTATGTAATTACATTACAAATACTGACTTGAGCCCCACCACTGTATGGGTTAGCCCAGTGGTTCTCAAACTTTTTCTGTCAGGCTTTGGAGAAAAAAAAAAGTCGGACCCCCCCAACACAAATAGTCAGGCTTAGTGGCTGCGCCAGAGATTTCTTTTGGGGGTGCTGTGGGGTAGCTTGACGTTTCATAGAGGGTGCTCAAACATTTAGGGTTTCCCATTAATGTACCGGTCGCTACAGTGGAACTTTCTACTGCAACACTCCCCAAGCATATACACAATGTACCCGCGACTGTTACAATGAAGGCTCGATAATCAGCTCACGGCATATAGGTGTAAGCAGGGGTAAAGTGCTATTGTTATAGGTGGTGTGTGGACCTCACATAGGGGGGTCCGGGGGCAAGCTCCCCCGGGAAGATTTATTTTTAAATATTGAAGTTAAAAGCATCAATCTGGTGCACTTTGAGAGCAAAATGAAGAGATCTATGGATACATCTCTCAACACAGAACTGTAAACAGATTTATTATTTCTTTATGGATATTTTACAAATCACTCCCTTTTAAACTTTATACATTTTTTAATGTCATATAGTATTTCATACCTGTTTTTAATTTATTCTCTTATTTTTTTATAACTATAATGATCATATAAACGTGTGCCTCGGAAATAATTGTTTACATGAATGGTGACCAAAACGTTTGAGACCCACTGAGATAACACTCAGAGAGTCCTTTAGCTCACTGAGCCTCTCAGTCTGACAGGAGAGGACTCTCCTCCACTTTGTTGTTGAAAAAACAAGCGTAGCTCGCTAGCACCAGAAGCTAACATCAACGATCTCCGGTACCGGTGCGCTCTCTCTCTCTCTCTCTCTCTCTCTCGCTCGCGCACACACACACACAGAGCCGAGCTTTAATGAAACACAGAGACCCAGACGTAATAGTACTGTACTGCATCATATTATTTTCAAATCAATAATTTTTCAAAATATGATTTTTTTGTAATCTTTTTTTTTTTTTTTTTTTAAATAACCATTTTTCCTCCTGGTCTCTCGCGCCCCCCCTGTCATGCGTCTGCCCCCCACTTTGAGAACCACTGGGTTAGCCCTACCATAGATTACCCAACAAAAATACTCTGGCGCCGCCACTGGTTCTGATCTGGATATATTTGTTACACCCGATTGCCATTTTTGACGGACGTTTTGGTTTTCTACCCTGCTACACCTGCCATTGTAGCCCACCTGCTAACGCTGCTCCATCTATCAAATAACCAGCCCCACTCTTCGTCCTGCCCCTCCCCGTGGGCCCTGACTCTGGTTATTTAAACCTCCCGCTCCTGCCGGTCCCCCCATCTGCTGTAAAGGACAGCCTGCAACTGACCTCTCATCCTGTCCAACAGCTCCACTTTCAGCGCCGCTGGTCTACAACCATAGCCAGCGCTGTGCTAACGCTAGCATCCTACCACGGCACTACGATGTTACGATACTCTGTCTCCCAACTTTTTAATCTCAATAACTTTTCTGCGCTTCCTCTAAGCTTGTCTGTCATCAATTGCCTCGGGCTTCTACGCAGACCGAGGTATGTCCATAGAGGTTCCAAACGCAGATTTCTTTACTCCCAGTCCGGAAAATCATCCATAAGATCTATCTGGTCGACTAACCGCCATGTCCCACAACTGTCATCAATCAATCAATCAATAGGATACGGCTGTAATAGGCCTAAGGCCTTTTAGTCGCTCATAAATAAATGAGTAGATCACTGATTCTTTATTTACTATGGATGCTGGCAACAGTCACATAGTCCAAAGTGAAGGTGATGTTTGACCAGTAGTGGTCGAGGCGGGATTTGAGACAGTTAACCGTCTTGGATGTGACAACGCTTTCTGTCACATGTCATGTCATCTGAGCGCACTTATTACTCCATATTATACGAGAAGGGTCTAGCTGCGGCCGCGGACAGTACACGACAGTACACGCCGGTACACGCCGGTACACGACACGCCCACCTGACACGACACTACGGTGGCTGAGAGGCACTACCGTACATGGCAGATTAAAAGCGAATTGACGACACTACACGACACGCCCCCTACACGACACGCCCACCTGGTACGACACTACGGTGGCTGAGAGACCGTACATGGCAGATTAAAAACGAATTACAAATGTTATTGTAGCATTTTAAGCAACTATTAGGCAAATAAATTAATAAACTATCAGTTTGAACCCCTTATCCCATTTTGATGGTTGACATCTCATTTGAACAGTGAAAGCCAGAATGACAGCAGGGGTGAATTTTATTTTATAATTTTGCAATAAGTCAAAGATATGTTTACTGTATATTATAAAAATGCTTGTCAGGCATACTGGAGATGGAAAGGCTTTAGTCAGTGTTGTAGCTGAGATTCTTACCGTTCCAATGATGTATTAATAATAATTGGATACTTGGATTTATATAGCGCCTTTCATGAGACCCAAGGTCCCTTTAAAAAGAAGAACAGGAGTAGAAACAAACATAACAAAAGGCAGTCAGACAAAACAACAAATAGATTTGGGGCTAAAGGCCTTGGCAGACAGATGGGACTTGAGGGCCCTTTTGAAGGCGTCAAGCGTGGGGATGTTGCAGATCTCCGCAGGGAGAGCGTTCCAGAGAGTGGGGGCTGCCATACTGAAGGCTCTGTTCCCGAAGGATCGCAGGTTGGTGCGGGGGGCCAGAGTCTGAAGACCGCAGGTTCCGGGGTAGGGCATGTGGGAATTGTATTGATTTGATACAAGCAAGCCAGTGTTTCATTGTGTACTTTCAACTACAGTATATGGTCCGGCAAGTTCAGCATTCACTGTGATGTATATAAAATAAGACACTGATACCGTTTTCCTCAATGAACATTTATTGAACAGAACATCATGTGGAAAATCAGAGCTGGTCAACTTAAAAAAATATAGACCTGCAGGAGTTTAAAGCCTATTTAAAAACTCCTCGGAATCTTTCACAAGTCCTTCAGCCTTTGGTGAGGTCATGAGAACAAAGTTCCATCTCACTGATAAGACAAGATGGTATAAAGAATTCATATATGTAATATTATAAAATCACATGCATCACGGGTTGTACACTTTAATGGGTCCATTCACTAACCGACTCTTTAGGAAGGAAGCTGTAAAGCCTCCTGTTATAGGAGTGGTCCTCGTCAGTGTCCAGGGGCATCAGACAGTCAACCATTATTTTGACATGCACGGTTTAACTCCTCCAAAAATGATCCAGGCTCGATTCAGAATGACACAGTACCACACAAAACAAATGTTGCATGTACCATAAGTTCTATGTAGTATGTGTTTTAGGAGTAGTAACCCACTACCATGTCTGTGAGAATCCCTTCATCGTGAACAATAGGTGAATTGGTGGCCAGAGGGCTGTACGTCAAGGACTGGACATGGACGCAGTCAAACCCGACTAGCCCACTTCTCCGTGCATAGTCATATGCCCTGTTGCACGTTTCCAACTGACAGGTGATACCCAAGTTAGATTTTTGGACATGAATACACGGCACAGGACCCTTAAAGGTCCTGGAAACTGCAAAAAGTCTCCTTTTTTTATCTATGCACTGTGATTTTAGGTGGCGATTTGCTGTGAAGTCCGATGTTTTGGATGAGTGGTGCCTTTGTATGTGCATTTGTAGGTTTTTCCTTTTTAGTTGTAGGCTACAAAAACAACATGTTGTGGTTTAGCGCTTTGACATCAATTTTGGGGGCTGTGGAAATATTGTGCCATGTTGCTGCAGCAGCCGGAGCTATCACTGGAGCGGCCATCTGAGCTATCACTGGAGCGCCCGTCGGGGCCATCACTGGAGGAGTCTTTGTGGTTGCTGGGGCCGCCGCCAACGTAGTTGGATGTTCGGTGCAGCAGTTTTTAAAGTGACTAAAGAACATCTCCTTTCTCCCAATGATTGTTGGGCAAAAGCCACAGTGATAATGGCTGCTGGCCACACATTTGAGATGGCATTTATAAACATTATAACCTAAAAGAGAGACAGAAAGTGGTTTAGAGGATTCTAGAAACAAACCAAAATGAATTTCTTGTAAATATGCTATTTGAAACAAGGTGTTTGTGCGAGAGCAATAAATAATCATGTCACCAACAATAATATTTTTGCCTATAAACTGAATTTTTGCAGATTGAATGTGTGATTATGCTCATATTGTGCCTACCCCAAATAAGGATACTATTCGAGAATTATTAACAATTCATAACCTGAATATACCTGGTCATACTTCCTCACTTTCAGAAGGTAACCCTTTAACTGCCAGCGCCACCATTTGGTAGAGCCCATTTTGTGTCTTGATATCTTGTTGAAAAAAAATAAAAAAGTTTAACTCCATCTGATTCAGCCAGCTCTACTCTTTGGTTGATATGTTATGCACAAAACAACCTCTATATTTGACTGGTTCGAACAGAAAGCCCTTCAGCTAGTTTAAATGTCAGGCCTACAGCATGGCCACAAACCCCATCTAAAAACAGAGGCTCTGTCCTAATTACCTGATTGCATCTACCTGGGTTACTTGGCTCTACCCAATAACTACCATTTAACTTTAAACCACACTTAAAATAATAATTATACATATTTACATGTCTACAGTATAGCAGCTAATACATGTTTTAAATAAAAAACATTCAAATGTGAAAGACACCTTCAATTAATATTTAAAACTTACACAAAATCAGATTCTTGTAAAAATTACATGAGTACATGCATTGTTCCATCTGTCAAGCTAAGATATATACATATATCTTAGCTTGACATGCTAACTGAACGTCGAGCATGTCAAGCTAATATATATATATATATATATATATATGTATTCCATTCCTTTACATTTAATATTTAAAATACAAATCAGCAAAATAAACACAATTACACTGCGCTAAACAGCCACATCGACAAACAAACGAGAACCTAAATAGTATGTAATTATATCTAAAACCACAATACGTTAATTACCTGTACTCGGTGCGCCATATTGTTTGTTGTCTGTAAACCTCCATGTCTCCTTAAATATCCTTGCGTCAGCATCTCACGTGTTGGGCGTGCTCTCTTCTGACCATATTTGGAAGTACAACTTTCCCGGCCGCAGCTAGACCCTTCTCAGCCACCGTAGTGTCGTGTCAGGTGGGCGTGTCGTGTAGTGTCGTGTACTGTCCGCGGCCGCAGCTAGACCATATTGTATTATACACCCACCACTGGTCATGGATGTATAATAAGAACTGGATACAGCGTGGGAGGCGGGGCCTCATTCATTCCTATGAGAGTTGCTCAATGGCGCATGATGACAAAATGGCCCAACTTTTGAGAGAGCGAAACGTCAAAGATTACTCGGCATGCCTGAGAAGTACCCGTATGTGCGCTCATGCGCAACTTTAACCACGCCGCCCAAAAGGCTCGTTCACATTAAGCACGTGAATTTGCGTACACGTAACAGCACCGCGCGTTCATGACAGCATGGTACTGGATTTATATTAACGAGGCGGCAGTTAGCAGCTAGCTAGTAAATGATGCTAACTTACACATCAATCGTTATGTACTGTAGCGACCCTGCATAGGATGTCCAGGGTGTCACTCAGGCATCCCCCGTCTCTCTGCCAATCATAGAGCTGCACAGTGATGCTGGTTGAGGTGCGGGCCTGTGGTTGGGGGAGCGGACGGGGGAGGGCGGAGAGTTGTGACGTAGACACTGCTATAAATATATGTGTAGGGGTAGGAGTTAGGTTAGTTTGAGGTTGAACCCACAAGTGTACATGTACCTGTGATCATCTGTTGTCAAACAAGAGTTATTAAAGCCTAATAACGAGAAGCCTGTTTCCGACGTGAACGTTACATTTGTGTCAGAAGTGACTTTTCGAATGGAGGACGTCTATCCTGACGGGAGTCCGTCTATCCTGACTGGAGTCCGTAACTGCGTCACGGAGCTAGCCGGGACGCTAGCGGAGATGGAAAAGTTCAGCAAGATGGGAGTGAAGCAGGATGAAGAGGAAGATGGAGCATGCGGGTGGTCGAAGGACATGAGTAGAGAGTTCATGAGTACACGGGAGGCGAGAGAGCGCCTGAGAGAGTCGGCGGTGAAGATGGCTAGAGACGCGGGAATGTCTCCGTCTTCAGCGCCATTTCGCACCATTTCCAAGCTGGATGTAAACAACAATGGCGGCGCCCATCAACCAGCAGCAGCCGCCGCTGGGTCCGTGAAAACACCCAAATACTCGGGTAAGGCAGACTGGGAGGCTTTCCATGCCCAATTTGAAATACTTGCACATGCCGGGGGGTGGTCAATAGAGACTAAAGCACTACAGCTAGCTTTGTGCCTCACAGACGAGGCTCTTTCATGTCTGCTACTGCTTAGCCCTGTGGACCGACTCAGCTATGAAGCGTTAGCGGGGGCTTTGAAGAGGCGGTTTGGACAGTGTTTCCCGCCAGAGCTGCTCCGGAACGAGTTGAGTAACCGCTGTAGGGAGTGTGGAGAGACGCTGCGTGCGTTGGCTAACAACGTGGAGAGCCTGACGCGCCGGGCGTATGCACACATGCCACCCGGAGTGCAGAGTGAGCTGGCACGTTATCAATTCATCAGGGCTCTCCGCCCTGCGGACTTGAGGGTCGAGGTACAGCTGCAGCATCCACAGTCCTTGCAGGCGGCCTTGGAGATGGCTGTGGAGAGAGAGAACGTGTGGAGTGGAGCTGCTAGGAGCAGCGGAGTGCCGGCAGCACCGGCTGTGAGGAGCTGCAGGGAGGAGGAGAAGCCTGCATGGGTTACCGAGATGACGGAAATGATAAGGGCTGTTTCTCTGCAGCCAACACACAGACCAAGTACCAGGGTCTGCTGGGGGTGTGGTCAGCCAGGATATTTGGCCAGAGACTGCCCCAAGGCACCCCGGGCCCAGGGAAACGACGGGGGGCCCGCATAAAGGAGAATATGTGGAACCAAGCCCAAAGACTCCCCAACCAAACCACAGCTCTATTGCCACCGACTCAGACATCCGAGGAAGGAGCCCGACAGCACAGCCGGGGGAGCCAGACTCTATGCTCTCCTGAAGAAGATGACAGCACAGGCGTGGAGCCTGTCGTCGCGGTGGGCCGTGCTGGTGGGGACTCCTGCTATGTCCCTGTCGATGTGGAAGGGGTGCCCTGCGCTGCACTGGTGGACACAGGCTCTACAGTAACCCTGGTGAGAGCAGATGTGTTGCCCAGTGGGACTATGTTCGAGCCGACATCGGTGCGTCTACGCACAGTCACAGGAGAGTTGGCGGCTATGAAAGGAAGAGGCGTGCTGTCTGTGTCGGTGGGGGGAGTTGAAGTGCGGCACCCCGTGTGGATAGCAGATGTACAGGACCCGTGTATTCTGGGTTTGGACTTTTTGAAGGCGACGGGCTGCCTCCTGGATCTTCAAGCAGGCACAGTGAGTTTCCGGGGGGGGCCTGTGATTACTATGACCCGTATCCACAACCCTGCTGAGCCTGCGGGGAGACCCCCTACACCCACCGTGAGTACCCTAGAAACCGAGGAAAACCCTCTCTCCGTTCCGGTATCCCCGGTGACGCCCACTCAGGACAATTCCCCACCTGTCACCCCCGGACTGCGCCACCCGAGCACAGCCCCCCCCCCAGTTACCCCAGACGGAGGTAGAAGAGGCTCAGTCTGCAGTATTGGAGGTGTGGAGGAAGAACTGTGGCGGCCTAAATCCCGAGCAGCAAGAGCAATTGGGGCAGCTTCTGCTAGAGTTCCAGGGCAGTTTTGCCATGAAGGAGGAGGAGGTGGGCCGAACGCATCTGGTGGAACACGAGATTGATACGGGGGATTCGCGTCCCATCAGGTGTCGCCCGCGCCGACTTCCCCTGGCTCGTCGGCTTGCGACAAGGCAGTGCAGAGCATGCTGCAGGCAGACATTATCGAGCCCTCCGACAGCCTACACCCACCGGGCAGCACCTGTAGTCATGGTCCCGAAGAAGGACCTGGTCGCAGGGTCGTCGTGGTTCTCTTCCTTGGACCTCCGCAGCGGGTATTACCAAGTCCCTCTTGCCCCAGAGGCCAGACCAAAAACGTCTTTCTGCACCGGCCGGGGACTATGGCAGTTCAAGGTCCTCAGTTTTGGGCTGTGTAATGCCCCGGCCACCTTTGTGCGATTGATGGACAGGGTGCTGTCTGGGATTCCCCGCCAACAGTGTTTGGTTTACCTGGACGACATCCTGGTGCACGGCAGCTCGTTTGAGGCGGCCCTGGGATCTCTGAGAGTGGTGCTGGAGAGGATCAGAGCCGCTGGCTTGAAGCTACATCCAGATAAGTGTCATTTCCTGCAGAGAGAGGTCACTTTCCTGGGCCACAAAGTGGGGGGGGAGGGCATCGGCACCCTGCACGAGAAAGTGCAGGCGGTCACAGGCTGGCCAAATCCTCGCAACCAGAAACAGCTGAAGAGTTTCCTGGGCCTGGCCTCGTACTACAGGAAGTTTGTACGGGGTTTTGCTTGCACTGCCGCACCCCTGTTCTAGCTGCTGCAGAAGGACAGGGGTTTCTGTGGTCTGAGCAATGTCGAGCAGCGTTTTGACGGCCTTCGGCGTGCCTTGAGTGAATCCCCGGTTCTCGCCCCAGCCAACCCCAGGCTGCCGTTCACCCTGGACACAGACGCTAGCGGCGTTGGGGTAGGCGTAGTGCTCTCCCAGACTACATCAGAGGGAGAGCGGGTGGTGGCATACTTCAGCCGGGCGTTCAACAAAGCGGAGCGACGATACTGCGTCACCCGCAGGGAACTTTTGGCAGTGGTGCTGTCCATTAGGCACTTAAAGTACTACCTGTGCGGGCAGGCGTTCACGGTGAGGACGGATCACTCTGCATTACAGTGGCTCATGACGTTCAAAGAGCCAGAAGGGCAGGTCGCCAGGTGGCTAGAAGAGCGCCAAGCTTTCGACTTCAGGGTGGAGCACCGGGCTGGGGTGCGCCGCACAAATGCAGACGCTCTCTGCCGCTGCCCGTGTGCCGCCGGCGGATGCCACTACTGCGAGAAGAGAGAGACTCGTGAAAAGGAGCTGCTGGAGGAGGACATCGTCTGTGCGGCAGCGCAGCAAGTGGAAGAGGTTATCTGCCGGGAGCTCCAGACAGTGGATGTGACAGAGTGGAAGCAACAGCAAGAGCGGGACGACGTTCTACAGCCTGTACTGCAGTGGGTTGAGTCGCAGCAGCGGCCACCGTGAGAGGAAGTGGCAGTGCTCTCCAAAGCAACCAAGGGGCTGTGGTCTCAGTTTGAGACTCTACGTCTGTGTCAGGGCGTACTACAGCGGGCGTGGAAGGAGCCAGCAACGGGGGAGAAGAGGTGGCAAGTGGTGGTCCCGAGGGGTCTGCAAGAGGTCGTACTCAAGGCCATGCATGGAACGGCAGGCTCTGGGCACTTTGGCGTCACTAAGACTCTCCGGCGCCTTCGTCAGGGCTGCTACTGGGGGCAGTGCAGGAGGGATGTTGAAGACTTCTGTCGCCGCTGTGATCCGTGTATGGCGCGGAAGGGCCCCCCTGGTCATTCCCATGCTCCGCTGCAACAGTTTCCCGTCGGGGCCCCGATGGAGAGAGTAGCGGTTGATGTGGTGGGGCCTCTACCCTTGTCAAACAGGGGTAACCGCTACGTTCTCACGGCCATAGATTACTTCACAAAGTGGCCGGAGGCGTATGCTCTCCCTGATCAAGAAGCAGAGACCTTGGTGGCCGGCATGTTCAGCCGTTTTGGAGTGCCGGAGACTCTGCACAGTGACCAGGGGAGTAATTTTGAGTCCCGGGTGTTCGCCTCCATGTGCTCACAACTGGGCATGCACAAAACATGCACCTCCCCCTTGCGACCACAGAGCGACGGACTAGTCGAGAGATTCCATCGCACCATGGGACAGCAGCTGGCCATCCTCACGTCTCAGCATCAGCGCGACTGGGACGAGCATCTGCCCCTTGTGCTCATGGCATGTCGGTCTGCAGTCCAGGAGTCCTCAGCCTGTTCGCCTGCCCTCCTCATGTTGGGGAGAGAGCTTCGAACCCCTGCTGTGTTGGCGTTTGGTCGGCCACCAGATTCCCTAGACACGCCTCCAGGTCCTGAGTACGCCAGGAGACTTCAGGACCGCCTTGATTCCGCTCACGCCTTTGCCCGCGATCAGCAGAAAAGTGCTGCGGTGAGACAGAAGCGGAACTACGACACCAGGACCAGAGGGCAGCATTTCCGGGCCGGGGAGCTGGTTTGGGTCTACAGCCCACAACGAAAGAAAGGCCGGTGCGCAAAACTGGACAGTCAGTGGGTTGGTCCCTGCAGAGTACTGGAGAGGGTGGGGGAAGTGGTCTACAGGGTGCAGCTGCCACCAAAGTGGAGAAAAGTGGTGCTCCACAGAGACAGGTTGGCTCCATACAGAGGAGTCGCTTCCCCACAGACCAAAGGAACATCGGGGCCCACAGCCGTCCCCTCGACATCCCCACTCAGGCCCCCCGGCGAACAGAGCAGCAGTCCCCCATCAGGGACTGAGAGTCCCCCCATTTTTTCGCCGCCTGGGCCAGATCCGGCAACCCCGGTTCTCCTGACCCCAGTCCCCCTGCCGAGAAGGCAGACACGACCCCCGGGTCGCTTCAGAGACTTTGTTTGGTAGAAAAGTTATAGTGAGACCCCTCAGTTCCTGTAGAGGGCAAGAATGTGCCCTGGTCTCACTGGAAGGGATGGTAGTCCACCCAGACCTTCCTAGTCAAAGTACAGGTGTAGATGTAGTGTTGTGCTGTGTTTGTTTGTTCCTCGTGGGCGAGGAACTTTGTAGTGGGGGGGTGGTGTAGCGACCCTGCATAGGATGTCCAGGGTGTCACTCAGGCATCCCCCGTCTCTCTGCCAATCATAGAGCTGCACAGTGATGCTGGTTGAGGTGCGGGCCTGTGGTTGGGGGAGCGGACGGGGGAGGGCGGGGAGTTGTGACGTAGACACTGCTATAAATATATGTGTAGGGGTAGGAGTTAGGTTAGTGCAGTGGTTCTCAAAGTGGGGGGCGCGCCCCCCCAGGGGGGTGCAGAGGCATGACAGGGGGGCGCGAGAGACCAGGAGGAAAAATGGTATTACATTTATTTTTTTTAAAGATAAAAAAAAAATTAAAAAAATCATATTTTCAAAAATTATTGATTCGAAAATAATATGATACAGTACTATTACGTCTGGGTCTCTGTGTTTCATTAAAGCTTGGCTCTGTGTGTGTGGAACAAGCCATTTTGTGTGCGTGCGCGAGCGAGAGAGAGAGCGCACCGGTACCGGAGATCGTTGCTGTTAGCTTCTGGTGCTAGCGAGCTACGCCAACGGATATAAGGATTTTTTTCAACAACAAAGTGGAGGAGAGTCCTCTCCTGTCAGACTGAGAGACTCAGTGATCTAAAGGACTCTCAGTGTTATCTCAGTGGGTCTCAAACGTTTGGTCACCATTAATGTAAACAATTATTTCCGAGGCACACGTTTGTATGATCATTATAGTTATACAAAAATAAGAGAATACATTAAAAACAGGTATGAAATACTATGACAGTAAAACAAGAATAAAGTTTAAAAGGGTGATTTGTAAAATATCCATAAAGAAATAGTAAATCTGTTTACAGTTCTGTGTTGAGAGAGGTATCCATAGATCTCTTCATTTTGCTCTCAAAGTGCACCAGATTGATGCTTTTAACTTCAATATTTAAAAACAAATCTTCCCGGGGGAGCTTGCCCCCGGACCCCCCTAGAGGAGGTGACCCCCTATGTGAGGTTCACACACCACCTATAAAAATAGCACTTTACCCCTGCTTACACCTATATGCCGTGAGCTGATTATCGAGCCTTCATTGTAACAATCGCGGGTACATTGTGTATATGCGTGGGGAGTATTGCAGTAGAAAATTCCACTGTAGCGCCTCGTACATTAATGGGAAACCCTAAATGTTTGAGCACCCTCTATGAAACGTCAAGCTACCCCACAGTACCCGCAAAATAAATCTCTGGCGCCGCCATTGAGCCTGACTATTTGTGTTGGGGGGGGGGCCTGACTTTTTTTTTTCTCCAAAGGGGGGGCCTGACAGAAAAAGTTTGAGAACCACTGGGTTAGTGTGAGGTTGAACCCACAAGTGTACATGTACCTGTGATCATCTGTTGTCAAACAAGAGTTATTAAAGCCTAATAACGAGAAGCCTGTTTCCGACTCACCTTGTGAACGTTACAGTACTTTTATATTACGCTGACATCAGGGTCTAGTGATATCCAAGCAACAGAGCTTCATTTAGCATGATACTTGTGTGGGTTGTACATGAAACCACTTGGTAATATATACAAATGTATATGTTGAAGCCTGTTATGATCAATTGTGAGTTAAAACTTTATCTAAAAAGTAAAGCTGACGATGGATTACTGTGGTGGAGTTAAATAACAATAGCCTATTTCTTTTTTAAATGTGATGGAGTAAAAGGATAGTAACTGATTATTCATGTTAAGTAGCCCACAAGTAACTAAAACGTATAATACTTGAAGGAAAGGTGTAAAATGTTCCCATAAATACCAATATCACAGTACAACACCCCTTGTTGTTAAATACCAACCATGTATATATATCAGCGACGTGCAGTCAGGGGAGGCAGGGGAGGCAGAGCTTCACCTGTCATACTCCAATATAACGGAAAAACAACTAAAAAATAAATAGTAATAATAGTCAAATGTCTCCACTGATCTGTGTTGTAAATGTGATTTCTGTTTGATTCCAATCGCTTTTTATAGTAAAAATCAGCAAATTTGCCGAGCTCCGCTACAACTACGGGTAGCGATAAGAAGTGAGGCAGGGACGAGCTCTGCCTCCCGTAAGCCCACAGTAACTGCAGCGCGGGCACTAATTTAACACGGGCACTTATTTTGTGAGCGCGCTCAAGCCAGTTACTGTGTGGTAAGGTGAGGCATACAGTAGATGAGATCTGCCTCACCTCAGAATGCGTCACCTCACAGAAACTGGCTGGAAAGCGGGCCCTAAGCGCATGCCTGCACCATCTCACTGTATGTCACCATTAATGTTTGTAGATCCCTCTATTACATTTATCCTCGCCATCCATAGTCTCTAAATAACTTATTTCACGTATATATGATATTTAGGCTCGCTGGTCTCATCATACAACGGCAATGAAAAAAGCACCAGGGGAGGCAGCCATAACCTCTGCCGCACTGACGGGGGCACAAATGAGCCCACAGGTTCTTGTTGCTACTGTTATTCTACGCAGAGACGGTATAGACGCAAACAACAAACTAGACTTTCGAAACTATAGGAAGATAAGGAGGAATTTTACAAAAAAGTAATAGAGATTGTTGTCCAGAAGGATAGCATGGACTTCATCTTCAAGTCAAGGTAAGACCACAATTGTAATGAACATGGGATCTTACTAAGAAAGAACAATCCAATATTTAGATTGTGGGTATACTTTCGTTGAACGGTCTGTTTAAAATGAATCGAAGCATCAGACTAAAAAAGCTTTTGAAAATAACAGAATATTTCGATTAAGGTCAAAATATAACATTTGTAAATCTGACTCTGAAAGAGTCAGTGCCTCACCAGCCATGAACCTCACTGATAGATATATATATATAAATATGCCGCTAAAACTGTGTAATATACCAGGCTGCTAAATCCTCCAAACTGTTACAGGATGTGTATTTTGTGAAATGTGTATTTGTTTTTAATTATAATTTCTTGTTTTGAATCTTTAATACTTTAAGTAACATTAGGCTGTCTTTGGCTCTTTTCTGCTGTAACAATGTAAATGTATTCTGATCTAATTGATGTTTTTCTCAGTTTGTTTCCCTATATTGCGACACTTATTTGGTTTAAGATTATTTCTCCTTTTTTTTACAGACATCCCCAACCATAGTGGAATGCTGTTGTAAAGGATTGCATTGATCCGTGCATCAATACCTTCACCCAGCTTTGAGGCCTCCAATGAATGAACATCTGGTGTAATCATTATAATATCAAAGAGAAGCACTTTAAATAACAATATATAAAATCATTCAGCAGCAGAGGATGGGGTGGAAACAGCATTTCTAACTAAGATGATTACAATATTACAAGTTAAACATCAAGATGAACATACTATTATTAATTTAAAAAGTACATGGGAGACTTAAATATCCTGCAATATACCATTAGCAGAATAGGAACAAATGTGCCAAAACATTTCTAAAATAAACATAAACATAAACTGAGGGCTTTCTTCCTGAGCCGCTGGGAGTAAAGGTCCTCCATGGATGGCAGCTCCGCCCTGGTGATGTTCTGTGCAGTTTTCACCACCCTTTGGAAAGCCTTACGATTGAGGGCGGTGCAGCTGCCGTAACAGGCCGTGATGCAGCCGTGTCCGTGATGGACACTGAGGAACCTGAAGCTGCTGACTCTCTCTACCGTAGTCCCATTGATGGCGATGGGGGGCGTGTCCCTCTCTTTGCTGCTTCCTGTAATCCACAATCAGCTCCTTGGTTTTGCTGACGTTGAGATGGAGGTTGTTATCCTGGCACCAAGATGTCAGGTTTTCGACCTCTTCTCTGTACGCCGTCTCGTCGCCGTCTGTGATCTGGCCGATGACGGTTGTCTGTTACGATCTCAGGCACTTAGGATGTTGGACCCAATTGCAGACAGGGAGACAGAGGTAAAGTATTGGTAAGATACTTTATTTTTCCAAGAAAACACGATGAACAAAAAAAAGTCATTAACTAATCTCAGGATGAGATGACAAAAAATGAGACCAAAAGGAAAATCGCTCACGTAGTGAGGAACAAAACTATTCTTCAGCATAAAAGAGCATAGACCTGACCATGGCAAGAGACAATACGAACTGACACTGAACACTGGGAGACAGGGGAATTTAAACGCAGGGTAACTAGACACAGGTGGGAACAATCAGGGGCGGGGCTGACACTGATGAGCACAGGAGACACACAAGGAGTGACAGGTGAAAACAATCAGGAAATTAGACACACCAGGGAACTAACGACAGACATGAAAACACAGGGAAAAGAGACCAGACAATATACAGGGAGGAAAACATGACAAGGAGAACGGAAAAACACCCACACCTAGACATAGACACGTGACATGACATAATAATCCTGACATTGTGTCGTCAGCACGTAGGCCCATACCAGTGTCTTGAAGTGGCTGCGCTTCCTCCTGGGCAGCATCCAAAATGGAGAAGAAAGAGAACAGACACACCACAGCTGGGTGAGCTTTACAGATATAGTGAAGAACTGTTATGATTCACATATTCATTTATTATTGAATAAACTATATTTTTTTGAGTTAATGATGAATGTTCATCAAGATGCTTGCTCACCCTCCTTCAAATTTGAAAAACAAGTAATTATATCATTATTGATATACAGTTACAACCTTGACTTTACATCAGAAAGAACAAACATTAAAGAAGTGACTAACTGCATCAGTTTTATTATCCAGTGGAAGGTCCTTACCTACTGGCCTAGTTAAATCAAAGTGGTTACTTTCTGTTGGCTGGGCAGTGTAGTTTTACACACCGTCTTATTTTACTTTCTCAGGACTTAAAACTGTTTTTTGGGGGCAGACCCCCTCAAAGAAAAAAATACATACACGCATACAAGGTCATCATCTTAACAGTTTGTTATTCTCATCGAGTCATCCGTGAGCAGAGCATCAAGTTGGCATGTCTATTGTCTAATGCGGCGATTACTATTTTGTTCAGCAAAATGCCTCACAAACTTATTAAGATCAACAGCTGTAGTACGTTTTGATTCAATGCTGAGTACAGCCAAACTTGACATTCTCTTCTCTGTCATTGTAGACCGTAAATACCTCATTCCTTCAGTGCTTGGGTCCGAAAGGCTTCTCGTTTTGCGCCGTTCCCACGTTCAAGTGAATTCGCCACCAATCATATTTCCACTCTCGCGCCAGGACCGGGGGAGGGGTTACATGACGTGCATCTTGTGCTGCATTCACTTGCACTCGGACATTAGAGACTTTCTCTCATAAATGTCCGATGAGCCACAACTTTTCTTTCAAAACAAAGATGCCAACTGGGGTGGCAAGGTTATTGTTTAGGGTGGCAGTTGCCACCCCATGCCACCCCGGGTAGATCCGCCCCTGCCGACTATATATTAAGTCGTCATATTTATACATATATCAATAAAGATATGTGTCAAAGCTCTAATCAAATTAACAGTTGTATTAATTATAATTGTATATATATATATATATTAGGGTCGGGACTCGATTAAAAAAATTAATCTAATTAATTAGAGGCTTTGTAATTAATTAATCGAAATTAATCGCATTTTTAATCACATATAAATATTTGACCTAAGAACAGTGAGAAGCAATTTTTTTCACATGGATTTTAGTATACCATTAGGCGCATTCACACCGCAGTACTTTTCCCACAAAGGTTCATGAGAACTCTTTGAACCTGGGGGTGGATTAGGCAAATGAAGCCGTTTTTGCTTTGGGTTTACTGGCAGGCCGCAAACCACTTCACGGCGTATACTGCCGCTCAAAGTCCCCGGCCGGAAGTCCCCGGAGTTGGGGACTGGCTTCAGTAGAAGCTGCTGGGAGTCCCAGCAGCCTTCCGAGTAAATCGCCAGAACGCCGACACCTCCTCATCTCCACCGCTCCCATGTTTTATTTTGTGTTGCCATAAGTTAGTCTCTCTGCGTTTCTGCGCTGGGCTAATGCTAATAATGCTAATGCGAGGATAATAAAATGGCGGCTTCACAAAACTTTTTGGGAGTTTTACGGGGCGTGGTTTGCAATCCGCCCAGCCAGAGCCGTATAATAGAAGAGTTACGACAACGGAAGTCCAAAAACAGTTATCGTCACGTGGTTCATGTAGACGAGGATCGTTCCCCGGAAGTTCATGGCGGGCAATGTGAATGCACTGATAACAGGAGATAGAACTACGATTTTTGGTAATTATTAGTGAATAAAGGTTTTGATTTGCAATATTTATACAACAAATCGATATGTGTATGTATTTACATCAATATGTTTTAAAAAATAAAATTTGCTAATATTAAGTGATAATATTAGGATTAGTGTGAACAACTAGTTTACATGGTAGGCTAACAGTGCCTTGGTTAAAGAGCCTGTTGCTGTTTATTTATAGCTTTGAATTCTTTAAAACCAATATTATCTTCTTAAACTTGTATGGTAGTCAGGAGCATCACTTTCTAATGTTTATTGATATATTTAGAGGGAGGGGATCTAAAGTAATGCTTTAAAATTCAGATTAGATTAATGTCTACCATTTTCTTAAATTCATGGTAGTTTCAGTAATCCCATGGTAATTGAGGACACAAGTTATCTAAATGACTAATGTCATCTTTATGGCTTTCAGAAAGGACAGGAGACCGACAGGTGACTATCAAAGGACTAGCAGCAGCAGCATGATGATGATGATGATGTTAAATGTGTTGTTTTAGGAACATCCATTGCAAATACATGGAATTCAATAAACATTGAATAGCATATCATGCAGTTTGTCTGTGCCTTTTCCTCCGTGTTGTCCTGGTTTGCTGTGCTGCCTCCTAGTCGCCACCATGGTTTGCTGTGCTGCCTGGGGATGCTCAAATCGCTCCGAGAAAGGAGTACGAATGTACGGCTTCCCCACTGACACAGAGCGGAGGAAAAAATGGCTGGCTCAAGTCAGCAGGAGCAATTTCACGACCAACAGCAAAAAAATATGTGAGGTAATTATATACAAACACTGCATTTGCACTTTTTCACAAAACGAAAACCACACCATTGGGAAAGCTTAATGTTTTGTTTAATACAAAAAAACAGGGAAAGGCTTGAAAAACACAGAGTTGAGACTCAGGGTGTAGGGTGAGGGTCTCAGTGCAGATATTCAGGCTCCATTGAATCCCCCTCTGGTTCTTGTGCTGAAAGAGGGATAAACAGACAGGAGAAAGGGTTATACACACCTATATAGCACACCTATTGGATGGGAAATTGCCTTGGGGAGATAAGGTGTGGTCTTTGTTCCCAACTGAAGTTATGGAACTTTATTATTTGTGAATTTAATAAAGTATGACAAATGGCATCAGTAACAGATGTGATATGAATTTCTATAAAGTTGTCTCACATTCTTGGTCATATTTTATATACAGTATGTAATGAGTATAACATGTCCAGTAAGTATAAAGTGTTTCCTAATACTGTGTATTCAACCACTATGGAATATGTATGTGGGCAGACAAGATTCAGACACAGTTGTTCTGTGTGTGAAGTAACCTCAAGTCACTCCGCAGGCACATTTTGATGCAGACCAGTTGTCAAGACAAAAAGGGCAAGACTAGGCTGAGAGCAGAGGCTATACCCACCATCTTCGTGCATCGCCCTGTGGTCAAAAAGAGAAGGGCCCCTGCACCACGATTCACCCCGGGACCTGTATCTACAAAGCCCATAGCTCATGATCACAGCTATAGTGTGAAAGGTGACACAGGTATAATAAGTATGAACTCTTAGTAACAAAAGTAATATTTCTTATTTTTAAGTGGTATAATATTTTAAATGTTCGAACATTTACAGTGCCATGTCTTCTACTTACATTAGTCTCAAAGATTGAGGGAAGAAGGGATGAGGAGACTGAGAGAAAGGAAAGTGAGGGTGAAGAAAGAGAGGACATGGCTAGTGAGGAGAGACAGGGAGGGCGGACACCACCCACTCAGCCAGCAGCCAGTCAGCATACGAGGGAACCAGCAGCGAGTCAGCATACGAGGGAACCAGCAGCCAGTCAGCATACAAGGGAACCAGCAGCCATTCAAACAGATCTATTACAACAATTAAAGAGAAAATTAAAGAGCCAAGAAGGAATCACCAAAAAAGCAAAGGCTGCACTAAGAAAAATCAGGAAGGAAAATGCAGCTCTCAAGAAAACAATGAAAATTAGGGACAAGAAATATAAGAAAACGTTTTCAAAAGACCAACTGAAGGCATTAGGCAGACTCACCACAAAGGGGATGAAATGGAGCAATGAGACAATTAAGAAGGCTTTAAAAATTCGCTTTGCGAGCGGACCAACGGGTTATAAAACTCTGCAGGAATTGAAGATTCCCCTTCCAGGAATAAGGACACTGCAAAGAAGGATGCAATGTGTTAAGTTTGAGCCTGGTGTGTTGACAGAGGTCTTTGATTTCCTAAAATTGAAGGCAGATACATTGACAGACCTTGAAAGGGAGTGTGTGTTGACCTTGGATGAAATGGCAATCACACCAAGTGTGGAGTTAGACATGATTACAGGCAAACTGTACGGTGATGTGACTTAAGCGTCTTTGAGCACCTGTAAAAGCGCTAACAAAATTAAATCTATTATTATTATTATTATTTATTAACAGTGATTGACAGCTGATAGGAATAATATGATTGTTAATAGTATCATATTCATTCAGACAAACATCGATGAGACAGTTAATTAATGTACTTATTGCAGCAGTCTGCATAGATTTGGTACCCCTGCTGGTCTAAGAGTGAGACAAACTCATTCAGTTATTGTTCAGTTAAAATTAATTAAATTACGTCTGCCACCTTATATGTAAGGCTTTACTGATGTGCCACAATAATATCACCTATGTGATTGAATTAAAATATTAATATTGTGGCTTTCCAAGTTAATATTGATTGTAGGGGTGTAACGGTTCACAAACATTTAGGTTCGGTACGTACCTCGGTTTTTAGGTCATGGTTCGGTTCGGTACGTTTTCGGTACAGCAGAAAAAATTATCACAAAACATTAAAAAAATTGTTTTAATTATTATTAAACTGTGACTAATGTATTCAAATAAATACAAAATATAGTAAAAATAAACATTAAGGTGCAGCATTTCGATGAACTGAAATAATCTGTATTTGAACTGTACTGTACTAGTACCTAAGCAGCCAGCTTGACATTAGGACTTGCTTGTCATTGTATTTTCATGTTGTTTAAAGAAAGATGAACTTGCTGGCACTAACAATGTCTCCTGCTGTGGAGAACACCCTCTCTAGGGACAGTGGCAGCAGATACAGCCAGGTAGCGCTTTGCTAACATGGCAACATAAGGATATTTGGCGTTTGTAATAGCTTTGGCTCGGTCTGAACTCTTTGCGAGTGGTGGAGGCTTACATGCTAGTGGGAGTTGGGTTTGAACTTCAGTCTTTTTTCTTTTGGTACCGGTGATATTCACATTCGGGTGATGCCTTTTCAAATGAGTTTGATGTATTGCCAGCCGCGTAACCAATGTTAGTTGAACAATGCCGACAAACAGCTTTGGTTCGGTCCACCTGTCTTTGTCCGTCATCCTTGTACGTAACTGCGAAACCAAAATGTTCCCAAACCGGAGACTTCAATGATGCTGGAGGATTTTCGAGCTCAACTTTATCTGCATTCGCCATTTCGACAGTTCCTCAAAGTACTGACTACATTTGAACGCATCCCTGTGACCAGCTCTCATAGTATGCCTCTCGTCCAATGAAATGACTTGGTCGCTCTATGATATAGATTACTTCCAGAAAGTTGTTCATGTTCTCAATTTTTTACGTTTAACGCTATATTCGTTCGGTACACACGTGTACCGAACCGAAGGGCCCGTACCGAATAATTTCAGTACGGGTACGTGTACCGTTACACCCCTAATTGATTGATATGATTGCGATTTAAATCAGCATATACTTCTGTCAGGGGATGCCACCCCTCAAAATCTCCTGCCACCCTCTTGCCACCCCATGAATATTTGTCTAGATCCGCCCCTGATAGTCGGCCTAATAGCAAACAGCTACGTTCAACTCTTTTAATGGTATATTGCAAGTGCAATAAGAAGCATAGGCGGCGCGTGAGGCTCAGGTTTGGGTAGGCTAAATAACTTTTTTTTTCATTTTACGCTGCCCGCCTCCGGCGTCTATAGAAAAGAGATCAACTCAGTGAAAGCACCGCCTGCTGACCGATCAGAGCTCAGTGTGCGGAGTTTAAATCTATCAAGTCATATTACAGGAAAAAGGAAATGCAGTTTAAACTGCCGTATGCAGAGAAGACGCCGACGTGTCGCACTTATCATTCATATCACACTGACATCACATCATCAATCAGATCATCGATATCACAATATTTCCTTATCTGAGTCAGCTTCTCGAGCCGTATCTGGCCGTGCAACACTTAGTTACATTGTCACAGTATTATTTTAAGCAACACATTAAGTTGACGAAACACTCAACTCAAATGTAATAAAGTCAGATCCCCTCGTGTTTTAGATGGGGCAGTATCATAAAACTGTTGTACGCTTTCAAACACTCGGTAGTTTATTTTTTAACGAGTTGTTCTGTATTCTCCTTGCAGGTAATCATGGATTATATGTTTAAATTCAAACATCATGGATGTTTAAAGTTCATATTTGTCTAATATTAGTTTACTTTTCATTAATGAAGTATGATGTTGCGCTGTCAGTACACTTGTCCCTGTTTGTGATTGGTCAAATGTAGCTAACCCCGCCCCTTTCACGTGAACGCGTTCTCAGCTGGAGAGAGAAACCCTGGCTTGATTTACCGAGTTGATAACCAGCGCCGTAGGACCGTTTAGCGAGATCTCGTTTGTTAGGGTTAGTTAAGATAACTCAAGCATATCCAGGGTCTGTTGAACTGGCTTCGTGGTACAGGGCACAGGTGGCTGCATAGCAGCGCTAATGTCAAAGACATTATATTTTTATTTTACCAGGATGCAGTTACACAAATATTTGGGAAGGCTTAGCCTTCCCTAGCCTACAGCACCCGCCGCCCCTGATAAGAAGCTACAGGAACGTTAATCTACGTCGGTAATATTATTAACTTTATTTAATACAACATTTACGGTACAAGATTTACATCATAGCCTACAGCCCATGTAGTATATTATTTTTACAAATGATGAATTACAGCAAACATGTGCAATATATCCATTATTACAGCTCCGTGGGATGGCAGTAAGGCGATATGGTCCGTTGTTATTGTGCATCCATGGGTAATGATAAACGCATGTAGTGCTGAACACGTCACATCACATGAACGTGCCGGGCAGCGCGGTCCCGTGGGTTAGATGCGCGTTCATAATGCCGAGGGAAATAACTCTCAGAATAACGTTATTAGCACATTTCTACAACTTGAGGAACGAATGTTTTTAATAAGGGCTATACAAGTGTGCATACTGGGTTGTTTATTTAGTTTAAAAAAAAATATCCAACGAGTTACAGACCACTCTTTCCCCATGCAAGTCAATGGGAAAAAGTGTTTCCGGGCCCAGCAACCAAACGGAAGTGTAGTACAGCCGTTTGGCCACTACGAATATTCTCATCAGACTCCGGCGCACTTCCTGGGGGCTTGCCACTGGTCCGTTACAATACCAGCTGTACCGAAAACCTGGAGTGGATTCCACTGCCCTCTTCTCAGAGCTGGTCCAAATTCCTGGAGTGGATCCCACTGCCCTCTGCTCAGAGCTGGCCCAAATACCTGGAGTGGATTCCACCGCCCTCTGCTCAGAGCTGGCCCAAATACCTGGAGTGGATTATACTGCCCTCTGCTCAGAGCTGGCCCAAATACCTGGAGTGGATTCCACCGCCCTCTGCTCAGAGCTGGCCCAAATACCTGGAGTGGATTCTACTGCCCTCTGCTCAGAGCTGGTCCAAATTCCTGGAGTGGATCCCACTGCCCTCTGCTCAGAGCTGGCCCAAATACCTGGAGTGGATTCCACCGCCCTCAACCACCAAAAACTGATAATAACACACTTCCTTCCACCTCCTCTCCGCTCCTCCCCCCCATCTCACATTCCTCCCCGCACTGTCAACCTGGACAACCTCTTACCTCTTCAGCCTGTGACCACACCACGCCCCTCCCACTCAACTAACATTGCCCTCCTTAACATCCGATCACTCAACAAGAAAGCCCTCTAATCTTGGAAAAATCCCTTGATTTCCTTCTGCTCACGAAACCTGGCAACAGCCCGATGACTTCTTCTCCCTCAACCAAACATCCCCCCTGGCTTTAAATACATCACTAAACCCCGCCCCTCCCGCCGTGGTGGCGGCCTTGCTGTAATCCACAATCAGAACATCCAGATCACAGAACTAACTCTCCCCTCAGTATCATCCTTTGAATTCATTGCCTTCAAAGCCCCTCCCTCACTGACAGTCATCCTCATCTACCGGCCTCCTAAACCTCATCCCTCCTTCCTCTCCGATTTCACTGAATTCCTCACACTTGCCTCATCCCTCTCTCAACGTCTGTTACTACTTGGTGACCTCAACATTCACATTGACTCACCCACCTGCAAGCTGGCATCCGAATTCACTACCCTACTGGACAATTTCTCTATCACCCAACATGTCACCTTCCCCACCCATGACAAAGGACACATTCTTGATCTCGTCTGCTCTACCAACCTCCCAGTGATTGACCTCCACCCTTGCCCATTTCCCCTCTCCGACCACAAACTCATACAATTCACCATTGCCCCCCCACCCGAAACCCCTGCCCACCCAGAAACATCACCTTCCGTAATCTACACTCCATTGACCATAACCATCTCTCCGAACTGCTATCGTCTAATCTCCCCCTGGACGCAACCCTCAGCTCACCTGATGATCTGCTCAACCACCTCAACTCCACCCTACTCACCTCCCTCAACACTTTAGCCCCCCTCAAAATTAAAACTGTTACTTTCAAGACCTCCTCACCCTGGTTCACACCCGCACTGCGTAAAATGAAGCAGCGAGGCCGCCAATTTGAACGTCTTTCAAATAAATCATCCCTCACAGTCCATTACATAAGCTACAAACTCCATCTCAATGCATACAAAGATGCTCTTATTGCCGCTAAATCTGCCTACCTCTCCAACATCTTCACTGACCCCTCCCGTAACCCCAGGACCCTCTTCTCCACAGTTAACAAGCTCTTCAAACCCGTGCTGATAACCTCCCTACTTCTACTTCCGCTACTTGCAGCTCATTCCTCCAGTTTTTCGCACACAAAATTAACGCCATTAACCACTCCTTCTCCGCTCCATCTGATATACAAGCATCTCCCCCAACCTCCACCGCTACCATTTCTCCCCCCATCTCCCTTGACCTCCTGACTCCTCCTCCCCAGCGCCGCCTCTCCCAGTTCAACCTGGTTACCCCACTTGAAATACTCCATCTGATCGGTTCCTCAAATCTCACAACCTGCTCCCTTGACCCTCTACCCACTCCTCTCCTGAAGTCCTGCCTCCCCGTCCTCTGCCCCTGTCTTGCTAACCTTTTCAACTCCTCGCTGTCCCATGGAACTGTCCCCTCTGCTTTCAAAACTGCTGCCGTTACTCCAATCCTCAAAAAACCTGGTCTTGATCCCTCCTCCATCACTAATTACTGCCCCATCTCCAACATACCATTCCTCTCAAAAACTCTTGAACGCATTGTAGCCAAACAAATTCACTGCCATCTCCAAACCAACCAGCTTTATGAACCCCTTCAGTCTGGATTTCGTCCTCACCACAGTACAGAAACTGCACTCGTCAAAGTCCTCAATGACCTCCTCACCTCTACTGACACTGGTTCCCTCAATATTCTCATCCTCCTCGACCTGAGTGCAGCCTTTGATACCGTGAGCCACAACATCCTGCTCACCCGACTCAGGGACATTGAAGGTATTGCACTCAGATGGCTCCAGTCCTACCTCACTGAACGATCCCACTTCATCTCCCTCCCAAACCACTCCTCTGCCACAGCCTCAGTCACCCAAGGCGTTCCTCAAGGATCAGTACTTGGCCCCCTCCTCTTCATCATTTACATCCTCCCCCTCGGTCAGATACTCGGCAAATTCAACCTCGACTTCCACTGCTATGCTGATGACACTCAGATCTACCTCAGCACCAAATCCCTCCATAACCCACCCCTTACCCACATCGATTCTTGTCTGACAGCTATTAAAACTTGGATGCAACATAACCTCCTCAAACTGAACAGCAACAAAACAGAACTCCTCCTAATCGGCTCCAAATCCACCCTCAGCAAGGTCACTAACATAACTCTCACCATCGATGGCACCATTGTTTCCCCCTCCAATCAGGCACGCAACCTTGGCGTAATCTTTGACCTCTCCCTCGAACCTCACATCCGCCAAACAGTCAAAACCTCATTTTTCCACCTCCGCAATATTGCAAAAATCCTACCCTCTCTCACCCGCCCCGCAGCCGAACGACTAATCCATGCCTTAATTTCCTCCCGCCTTGACTACTGCAACTCACTTCTTTACGGCATCAGCACTACATCCCTCAACAGACTCCAACGGGTTCAAAATGCAGCTGCACGTCTCCTCACGCATACCAAATCATGGCATCACATCACATCACCCCAGTCCTCAAAGACCTCCACTGGCTTCCTGTCTCCCATCGCATCAACTACAAAATTCTGGTCCTCACCTACAAAGCACTCCACCATCTGGCCCCCCTTATCTCACAAACCGTCTCACTCCTGATCAACCCCCACGGTCCCTCAGATCCACCGCAGCCGGACTCCTATCCATTCCCACATCCACACTCTGCAGCTTTGGGGACAGAGCCTTCTCAGTGGCAGCTCCTAGGCTCTGGAATTCCCTCCCCCAAGATCTCCGTGACTCTGAGTCCCTCACAGTCTTTCAGTCCCGCCTCAAAACACATCTTTTCAACTCTGTCTACCCATAAGCCCCCCCCTCTCAATCAACTTCCTCTTGACTGCCTTTTTATTTTTTACCAACTTGTTTGCCTGTCCTTGTTTGTCTACCCTCCCCAGGGCCGTTTCTAACTTTTTGGGGGCCCTATGCAAGATGCTGTTTGGGGGCCCTAGTTTTTACAGTTTGGGGGGATTCCGAAGCCTTTAAGATGATCTGTGGAGATGTTACACTTTAATAGGAAAACAGGCTAATTTCACGAAAACCAAGAAATTGAAAATTACAAAAAATGATATTAAAAAGATAAACAATAAGGCTCCTCTATGTCAATAAATGCAAGAGATGCAGCATTTTGTCAACAATGTTTAATTTACATGTTTCATCTTCCTCAGACGTCACACATTGGCTGACAGCCCAACGATGATTTGGACTTTATTACCCCAAAAACACAAGCCACAGCTTTACTATCATTGCAGTTTAGTCGGGTTTATATCCTACATTGGATTTTTAAGCATATGCTTCACAGAACACATGAGGGGGCTTGGCTGTCTACAAATAAAGACGGCTCATTTTAATGCTCCCCAAATATATTGAGGCTGAACCTGAACTTTGAATTTTCTGCTCCCATCATAATCTTGCCGATCTTGTTAAAATTGTGAATGCAGAATTAAAAATACTATGTAACTGGTTTGCAGTTAATAATTTATCCCTTAATGTGGCCAAAACAAATTACATGTTATTCAATACAAAGTCTGAGAGTAGAAATGACTGCATTATATGGATTTGCAATACAGAGATAGAAAAAGTTGGTGCATGTACATTTTTAGGACTGCTTGTTGACGAAAAACTCAAATGGAAGCACGATATAAATTATGTACAGACTAAACTGTCAAAAACAATAGGTATTTTGTATCATACTAAGAACATTCTTGAAGAAAATATACTCTTTATAACAGTCTATTTCTCCCTTAGAAACTACTGCTCCGAAATATGGGGAAACACGTACTCCACAAATCTACCAAAAATAATAACATCCCAAAAAAAAGTATTTTAATTATTTTTTTATGAATACCTATAGTGATAATTAAATGTTATACAATGATTTTTACAGTCTGGTACCTGAAAAAGGTTAAATGGAACCAAATGTGCCCAAAGCTTAGTCCGCTTGGACTTTTTTTGCTAAATCTCTCTAAAAAGGTCAAATGTCACTTGTTTTGCCTCAATCTTGATACAGGGTACTTATTATATGTTATACTTTGGATTCCTAAAGCTTTTAGGCTACTAACCCATCATTCGAGGGTGGTTTTCACTATAAGTAATGGGTTTTATTTGGGCGGAGACAAGAATTTACATTTTCTGACTATGTTCCATCTGGATTTACTCTGACACTGAAACATCTTTATTGATTCTGACACTGAAACATCCAACTCACAGATGTGACCTTGCTTTGATAAAAGAAATTATTCATATAACCCTTTTAGAAGTTAAGTTGTAGTCCTTTGTTTTGGGCATGTCATTTTCGAGCCTGAAACCTGAAAAACAGGCTTGGGGCTTAAGAGGTTTTAAATGTCCACCTCTCATAACACTGTTTTTTTCTTTCTACAATGGTGTTTAACATTGCCAAAAGTCATTTGATTATGTTAAACACAAAAGCGTCACACAAACCTTTATTGGCTGTTTTGGTTTATTGACACATCAATAACATGAGCCACTAAGAGACTTCTCATCACTTACCTTGATCTATTGAAGATTGTATCTAGAACCACACAGTATTAACCTACCAACATGTTTAGAAATACTACAATTGCCATGTTTTCAGATTTTTCTGATGTTTTTAGATTGAGTGGGGAAGTTCATGAGATCTTTCTAGAGGGTTATCAAGAATAACTTTTATCCAATGACCTTTTCCCTCTCTGTCTGTGTCTGTGTATTCTCTTGTTCCGATTAACCCAGCCAAATCGTTTTTCTTGTTTTGTATCTATATCTACACCGGGATCCGGAGTCGAGGCTGATCCTCTTGCTGTAGTCCTGTGTCTTGGATCCTCTATCCTGAGTTCTGGATTAAGTCGTGGACTTCGGGTCGTGGCTGAACCTGTCTCTGCGGTCCTGCCTTGGGTCTCGTCATGCTGCTTCCCTGATGGCTTCCACAGGATTGTAGCTGACATCCTCGTGGATTCATCTTCTTATTACAGACACATGCATTTCCTAACATTCGGTCTATATGCTGTAAAATATATTATCTCTTGGATTTACACACGGCATCTATTGCACGTCTGTCCGTCCTGGGAGAGGGATCCCTCCTCTGTTGCTCTCCCTGAGGTTTCTCCCATGTTCCCTTTAAACTGTGGGTTTTCTCTGGAAGTGTTTCCTTGTACGATGTGAGGGTCTAAGGATAGAGGGTGTCGTTTTTCTCATACTGATATTCTGAACAATCTGCTGTTGTATTTGCTGTACAGTGTCTCTACTGTAGGCTATTTTTATTATATGTACAGCACTTTGGCTCGACCAAAAATCGTTTATAAATGTGCTATATAAATAAAACTTGATTTGATTTGATTTTCTAGCTACAAAACAGAAATATATTTAAGCTTCTTGCAGCAGCATACATTTCTGTCCACCATAATGCAGCGAGACACAATGGCTCTGGCTATCAATCATTCATGATCAAAGAGCACCAGAATGGAATCTACTCAGCAACAGCCAAATGAAGAAGCTCTATTCACTTGCATGTATTTATAACGTATTTGTTATTTTATTCACTTGAAAATAAAGACAATGCCCTCAGCTGTAGTTTGTTTATAGCTCTAATCATGACATATTAGCTAAGATAGTAAACAAGGCAAACATATGCTAAACATCAGGATATAAGCATTGTCAGTGCAATAATGTTAGCAGGCTAATCAATAGCTTAATGAGTAAAGTCTCAAATAACTAGTATGAATGTAGATGTGTAGACATTCACAAATGAACCTGGCATTGCAGCCTGGCACTGCCTGCTCAACTACAGATGTCGAGAAGAATAGAATAAAATAACACAGGTATAAAATACATGAATCAAAGTCACAGTGCAGTGTAAGATATGAGTATTTGATCCTGGATAAAGTGTTTAAGTCATGGATGTTTAAAGTTTAACTTCTTCATACACTGAACAAAAATATAAACGCAACACTTTTGTTTTTGCTCCCATTTTTCATGAGATGAACTCAAAGATCTAAAACATTTTCTATATACACAAAATAACCATTTCTCTCAAATATTGTTCACAAATCTGAAAAAATCTGTGATAGTCAGCACTTAATAATAATAATAATACATGGGACTTTTATAGTGCTTTTCATGAAACTCAAAGACGCTTTGACAGAGAGTTAAGAAAAATAAAGACAAGAGAAAACAAATAAAATTAAAAAATAGATAACAAAGAAATACAAAGAAATACAAAAAGAGATAAACAAAACAGAAAATAGGGGAGATAATCCATCCCACCTCACAGGTGTGCAGGGTTGGGTTGTAACGGAATACATGTAACGGCGTTACGTAATCGGAATACAAAAATCAAGTAGGCCTAACTGTATTCAGCTCGCGTTACATTTGAAAAACGAGTAATCTGATTACAGTTACTTTCGTAAACCTGAAGTGAATACATTTAGGATTACTTATTGGAATTATTGGTGGAAAGATTTCCTCACAACATTTAATATTCATTACTAAAGGTAGGGGAGAGCGGGGTATTGTGAGACATCGGGTAATGTGAGACACCCCCTGTATCTAGGCAACGGAACACAATTGTGGTCATGTGACCATTATGTTTTCAAGCCCCTCCCATTCCCCCCTTGCCAGGAAGGTGAAGTTGATGCTGGTGCTGTGGTAAGTACGTTTTTTTCACAAAAATGTGTTTTTTGTATGTAAAAGTAAATGTTCTTGCTATGAACTTAATCAACTATTGTGTCAAAGCAAATTGATTCAGGTAGAAAAACTTATATCATACATGTTGATGAACTTCCAACATATAAAACCATGTGATTGATGCTAGTTGAAGATTAGCCTGAATTGCTAGAGATGTTGTTTTTTCTAAAATGGTGGCTGTGGGGTTAAGTGAGACAAATGCTGTGGGGTAAAGTGAGACAGTGTCTCACTTTACCCCACCACAAGTTAAGTTTAGTCTTAAACATATTTAGTGTAATATTACATTACATATGTTTTATTTGTAATGACATCAACATTGTAGAAAAGGAATCATGCCAAGAAACTACACAAGAAAGACAACCTGGGGCCAAACACCCCTCGCAGAGATGGAGAGTGCAGCCGCTGAGGTCATGCAAGGAAAGAAGTCCTTAAGAGAAGCTGGAAGGGATAGAAATATTGACAAGACAACCCTACAAAGATTCATAAAGAAAAAAGAGAAAGGGGAAGTAAAATCAGTAGCCTGGGGTGCAGTAGCTGAGGCAAAGAGAATATTCACAGATGAGATGGAGGAGGAGCTTGCAAAACACTTGAAACAACTAGCTGACCAGTTCCATGGCCTTGCTCCAGTTAAGTGCCATGAACTGGCATTTGAATACGCAGAGAGAAACAATATCCCTGTCCCTGCCAATTGGACAGAGAAACAATGTGCAGGTAGGCTAGGGTGTGCAAGATGTCACATGATTCTGTAGGTTAACTTAGAACAAATGATCTTGCCACAAAGCTAAATCTTATAATACTGAATTCTCTACTCTTTAGGAATAGAGTGGTTTGGCAGGTTCCTAGCACGTCGCCATCTCTCTGTCCGAACTCCGGAGGCAACATCCCTGGGAAGGGCTACAGCCTTCAATAAAACTACAGTGGGGGAGTTCTTCGAAAATCTGGCTGTAGTGATGGACAGGTGACAGAATTAATTTTTTAGTTGCAAATGTTTTATGGAGGCTTTACCTGTAAGATTTGGTTTTGATTCTGATAAGGTTCTTCCCTTGCCTCTCTTCTTTAACAGGCACAAATTCCCTCCACACATGATTTACAATGTGGATGAAACAGGTGTCATTACAGTTCAAAAGCCACGGCAGGTAAGCTACACATGATACACTAGAGAGCACCAGACTGATACTGAGTGGCTTGTGATAATGACCAGTGAACCTGTGAACTGGAAAAAACGAATGGACTGAAATGAAATACAATGTACCTTTAGACCAATAGTAGTCTACTGATTGCACATGCCATTGATTCTAAACTTTCTATTTGATTCAGGTTGTGACAGAGAAAGGAAAAAAGCAAGTTGGTTCTATCACATCAGCTGAGAGAGGAGAACTGGTGACTGTGGTGTGTGCAGTGAATGCTGCTGGGAATGCCATACCTCCCATGTTTGTCTTCCCCAGAGTTAGGTTTAAGGATGACTTCATGATAGGAGCACCTCCAGGAGCCAAAGGTGCCTCCACCAGAACAGGATGGATGAATGAAGACATCTGGCCTGAGTTCCTTGATCACCTGATACAGCACACTCAGTGCACTCCTGACCGTCCCATGCTGCTAATCCTTGATAATCTTAAAACTCACATCTCACTCAAGGCAGTAGAAAAAGCAAAGAGCAACAGTATTGTTATGCTCACCCTTCCACCCCACACATCCCATCGCATGCAGCCTCTCGACGTGACCGTGTATGGCCCGTTCAAGACCCTATACAACCGAGCTCTTGATGGGTGGATGAGATCTAACCCTGGCAAAACAGTCTCCATCTACCAGATTGCAGGACTTGTGAATGAGGCCTTCTTGTCAGCAGTGACACCACGGAATATCACTTCTGGATTCAAGTCCACTGGGATTTTCCCATATAACAGAGATATTTTCCCTGAGGAAGCGTTTGCACCATCCATGGTGCCAGACCGGCCAAACCCTGAGCTGCAGCCTGCATCCACTGGTCCATCCACTTCAGATGATCCAGATGGTCCACTCCCTGCAGATGAACCAGATGCTGCAGATGCTAATCCATCCACTCCGCGTGGTCCACATGGATGTGCCTCGCCAGCTGACTCAGATGTTCCCAGCCGACCTGGATATGTGTCTCCTCGTGAAATCCTACCACTTCCCAAATGTCCCCCCAGAGCACAAACCAAAAGAAAGCGTGTGAAGACAGCCATCCTAACAGATACTCCTGAGAAGCAGGCAATAGAAAAGGCTTATGAAGAGAGACAAAAGAAACTGGCAGGGAAAAAACAAAATAGCAAAGAAAAGGGAAAACTGAAAAAGAAAGCACCCAAAAGGAAAATCATAGATAGCAGCTCTGAGGAGAGTGATGTCCCTGTCCCACTTGATGATGAGAGCCCTGAGGATGAGAGAAGTGATCCTGGAAACACAGATCTGAACGTGGGTGACTTTGTCCTAGTTAACTTTGCAACCAAACACAGGAGTCTCCGTTACGTTGGCATGGTTGAGAAAGTTGAGAATGACGAAATACTTACACAATTCCTCAGAAGAATCCAGGGAAACAAGAAACAGTGGGAGAGACCCACGTTTGCTATAAAGGAAAATGATGTGGCACATGTTCCTAAAGGTGATGTGGTGAAGAAGCTGCCTCAACCTAATAGGCCCGGAGGAACCACACGGAGAGAGCAACTCTTCACCTTTCCCTGTAACCTTCAGGGCTGGAATGTAGAGTAGGCCTTGTTATAGAGTATGAGGCAGATGTTCTAATCCAGGTGGGTCTAGGCTGAGTCCCAGGCTGTTCTAGCTGGTTCTGATGGTCCTATGTTCTGAGCCCCAGACTGTGTACTAGCTGGTTCTGATTATGGGTCCATGTTCTGACCCCCAGACTGTGCACTAGCTGGTTCTGATTGTCCTTTGCTCTGACCCCCAGACACTAGCTGGCTCTAAAGGTCCTGTGTTCTGACTCCCACACTGTGAATGTTAATTAAAACATTTTTGAATTATATTATGTTGTATTTGATTTACTTTTTAGTACTTTGGGTTACTTTCAAGTGTTTAAAAAAATGTGCTTAATTGACCAATCCTCATGATTCTGATACTAGTCCGACATTAGTTTTGGAATGTGTGGTTGTTAATCTAGCTATCAGGTTTCTAATTGTTACAACATGTGTTGTTATGGTAGTTTTAAAGTGGAAAACGTAAGTGGATCAACTTACCCCCAACTGGTTCACTTTACCCCCTTGATTTCTCCGGTCTGTCTAAGTTTACCCCTGAGCTGGGGTGAAGTGAGACACAAGACCACTTTTTTTTAAACAATCATATTTTCGGTAACACTTTATATTAAGGTACACAAATTAACCATCAACTAGTTGTTAATTAGCATGCATATTAGCAGTATAATGGCTCTTTATTAGTCATTATACAACACTTATTAATGCCGTATTCTACATGACCATATTCTACAAGTAATAAGCCATTAGTTGAGAGTTTTTCCTCAATAACACTCTAATTAGTGCTTATTTGTTGCAAGTAAGGAAGTTGTTGTACATGAGTTTTGGTCTTAATATGTGCTGCTCAATATGGGCGTAATAAGGCAGTAGTAGCACAAGAATAGTAATTCTCCCATAATAACACTTAACAAATATGATCTATTCTTATGGAACAAGACATGAAACTATAAGTGTTAATTGTGTCTAAATAACTCAAAATTAGGTATTTATATCTTATAATATGTTTTGGGGTATTGACAGTTCAGCTACCAATAGTAAGGTGATATTGACCTGTATGTTTCATATTTGCACATTTATATTTTTGTAAAATGTGTACTGAAGGTTAGACCCGGGTACAGGAAGTAGGAGAACATGAACGGAATATAATGGCAGTAGACATCCATGAGTACACTGCCACTAATTTTCCCTATGCAACCTGAAGAGTAAAAGGGTCAAGTCCGTCAGAAAGCAATGACTGTAAGTGTAAGTGTGAGCCTTACACTTACACTGTAAGGATTAGTAACATGTATTGTGTTTATGTGATGACATGTGGAGATGTTTAAACTCAATGAGAAAATGCGTTAGCATTCACATACACGGTAGCGTTAGCATACATGCTAGCGTTAGCCATACTAGCCTGTACTCAGCCCTCCACACCTCTCTGACACATCTGGAATTACCAGGCAGTTATGCGAGGATGCTATTTTTGGATTTTAGCTCTGCATTCAACACCGTCATGCCCCACAAACTGGTCAGCAAACTGAATATTCTTGGCTTTGGCTCTTCACTTTGCTCGTGGGTCATGGACTTCCTGACTGACAGACCACAGCAAGTCAGAGTCGGTAAGCACCTATCATCCCCCCTTATACTAAACACAGGAACCCCACAAGGTTGTGTGCTTAGTCCCATGCTCTTCACACTCTTTACCAGCGACTGCACCCCCATCCACACCTCCAACTCCATAGTAAAATTTGCAGACGACTCCACAGTAGTCGGTTTTATTACAGACAATAAGGAGACAGCCTACAGGCTCGAGGTGGAACATCTGACTGACTGGTGTAAGGAACACAACCTTGTCCTTAACACCTCCAAAACTAAGGAGCTCATTGTTGATTTCAGGAGGACAAAAAAGGAAGTCCATCTCCCCCTCCACATCCATGGAGAAGCAGTGGAGAGCGTGGAAGACCTACGGTTCCTTGGAGTCAACATCTCCCATCAATTAACATGGACCTCAAACACCTCAAACCTGGTGAAAAAGGCACAGCAGAGACTGTTTTTCCTGAGGAAACTAAGACAGGCCAGGCTTCCACAAAAACTGCTGGTAAACTTCTATCGGTCGACCATTGAAAGCACCCTGTCCAGCTGCATAACTGTGTGGTACACCAGCTGCACAGCCGCAGAGCGGAAGGACCTGCAACGGGTGGTGAAGGCTGCTCAGCGCATCGTTGGGGCTGAGCTGCCCAACCTTGATAACATCTACAAAAGTCGACTGCAGAAGAAAGCCAGCAGTATCATCAGAGACATCACACACCCCGGCCACTCACTGTTCGAACCGCTGCCATCCGGCAGACGATTCAGGTCAATAAAAGCACGCACCAACAGACTGAAGAACAGCTTCTTTCCCAGAGCTGTGGCCTCCATCACTCCCATCCCTGTCCAACCACTAAACGTACTATAACATGCACACATACAAACACACTACTTCCCATCAAAGACTGCAGCCTAAAATACCATGTTATTTATTTGTATATTTATTAAGTATCAACTGATGTTTTTTTTAGTAACTATTTATATTTAAACATTGTAGCTTTATATATTTTAACATTCTGGTAAAGTGCATATGATGACCCTGATTATTATTGCTACTATCTCTGCTTTATCACTGTTTTTATGGATGTGTTCTTATTTATGTTATGTATTGCATTGAGAGATGCCAATTGAATTTCGTTGCACTGATGTGTGATGACAATAAAGATATATTCTATTCTACATGCTTATTGTACAGCTAGCATTAGCTATGTTTACCTTGTTTACACTAAGCGGTCCTAATGTGTTCATCTGTGTATGTTACACTTGCATGTATGAGATCATTAAGTGCCTTGTAACTTCTTTTTTTTATAGTTTCACTCCGTTTGAATGTCACTGGACTGCAAATAAGTCAATAAAGGAGCATGGCTGCTCATTCCCTGGCTCTCAAAAGAGTTTGGCTGGCTGTTTAATCTATGTTCACACTGAGACAACACAGAGAGAGAACAGTACACCTATTGTGTAAGAACATACAAGCAGGTCACACAGTATGATCACAAATACATAAACTCTGTTAAAAATCAGTTTTTATTAAAAAGTACAGGCTGCATGTGTGTTCTCAGCCTTGGAGAAACTTGACATGTTTTGGTACATGTATGTGTCTGAACCTCTCTTTAGTGGTTCATTAATAAAACAGATATTTCAACGTGTGCCTACTTTGTTCATGTACTGTTGAGGTTCATTTCAGTAGTTGTGTGCAATAATCAGGGGTGCACATAACTTTTTTGCCCTGGTTCTCAAAGGAGCACCTGGAGATGTTGCTTGGTGCGCATCCTTAAAATGAAATAAACCAGACCTTTTGAGGGGTACTTGACTTTATGAACGGGGGGAGGTGTGCTAGCTTATTGGTTATGAACAAGACTTCACTTTAAAATAGGGAACATGTTCTTAGATATAAATAGCTAATTTTGAGTTGTTTAGACTTAATTAACACTTGTAGTTTAATGTCTTGTTCCATAAGAATAGATTATATTTGTTAAGTGTTATTATGGGAGAATTACTATTCTTGTGGTACTACTGCCTTATTAGGCCCATATTGGGCAGCGCATATTAAGACCAAAACTCATGTACAATAAGTTCCTTACTTGCAACAAATAAGCACTAATTAGAGGGTTAATGCGGAAAAACTCAACTAATGGCTTATTACTTGTAGAATATGGTCATGTAGAATAAGGCATTTATAAGTGTTTTATAATGACTAATAAAGAGCCAATATACTGCTAATATGCATGTTAATTAACAACTAGTTGATGGTTAATTTGTGTACCTTAATATAAAGTGTTACCATATTTTCATTGCCCTTTGTCCTGAAGACATTCTGATAATTTCCATAGCTAGGAAACATCCTGAATTAATAGGAAATGTGTAAATGTTACTGATATATAATTTTATCTCGGCTAGAGAGGAGCAAATGTAAAAAATGTCTCACATTACCCCGCTCTCCCCTACAGCCGAATCATCAACGCCCACAAAACCTATTACCGCCGCAGATGGACCAAAAAAGCGTTTGAAAAAAAATCGCGGGTCCGCTCAGTGAAACAATAACAACGAAACATGGAGGAACAAAAGTCTGCGTTTAAATCGCGCGTGTGTGTGTGTGTGTGTGTGTGTGTGTGTGTGTGTGTGTGTGTGTGTGTGTGTGTGTGTGTGTGTGTGTGTGTGTGTGTGTGGTTAAAACACATCAGCCTGCGGTCGCTCTTTCTTTAGCCTTACTAATGATTATTTCTGAAGGTAAACACAGTGAAGGCGGTGCGTGAAAGGCGGTGCGTGAAAGGCGGTGCGTGAAAGGCACTGCGCGCTCGTCTTCTCAGACCCCGGCCACACGAGGACGAAAACGGCTAAACGCATAGGATTAACGCAAACGCAATCGCAAACAAGCTTCCGTCCACACGCAATAGTTATCCGGATAGTGTCTGCCCACACGAGACCGCTCCGTTTAGCTCCAACCGCTGGAGAAGCTGCAGTACATATGCAGGAGCCTGTACGTGGCGCTGTAACTTCCTCCACAAAAGCAGCGAAGAAGCATGGTTGTCATGGTTGCCCCTTCTGTTTATTCTCCGCGGTGGGGGCCGAGGGAATCGGGCAGAGTTTTTCGCCAGTCAACGTGTATTAAAGTTTAAACCTTCCGACAAAATTATAAAAGTGCCGGTCAAAGGTCTTCTTTGTTATATATTGAGCTTTAAAACAAATGGATAACGACTCTATATAATATAATAATAAAAATACACGGAGCCTCTCTTTTTCCACCCTCTCTTTGGACAGCTTCAGTGTCTGTTTCATGCAGCAGCTGATCCAGTAATGAGTGACCCGGCCGACAGTAAAAATAAACATATTTATAACTAGTTTAGGTAGTTTGAGAGGTGTCTCCGTCCTGTCAAATTAGACTTCTCTCGCGTTTATGTCCATATCGAGAGAAAGATAAATAATCTGAATTCAGTGTGCAGTTTACTTTAATGCGGGGGTGAGCAGCAGAGGTGGGGAGAGGCGCAATCATTATCAGAAAAATGATCGCTGAAGCTGCAGTACATATCCACAAAAGCAGCGAGTAAGATCCCCCCCGGATGTGTAAGTCTGCTGTAGATGTTGCACAAAGAACTGTAGCATGGTCAGTAGCGTCTGGAGCACGATAGCAACTCTGCGATCCGCCATTGTTGTTGTTGTTGTTGGTGGCGAAACACATCAGCAATGGCGCGGGGTACGCGGAGGTGAGCAGCAGAGGTGGGGAGAGGCGGGGCTATTGCTATTGCGCAATCACTATCAGAAAATGTTCGTATAGGGCGCACACACGGAGCCGTTTGACCCCCCAGAGCGTTGCGTATGCCGTTCTATCCACCTTGGGACCCGTTATCGTTTCCTCAGTCGTTTAGTGCCGTATTCGGTCGTCCTCGTATGGCCGAATGGTCTATATGACACTAAACAGTAACGCAAACGGCTGTTTTCGTCCTCGTGTGGCCGGGGCATCAGAGGCGGAGTTAACCCTCCCGCTGCCTCCTGGTGCTGCAGAGATTTCATGAAGTGAAGGAGGCTTTCCTTCTGGAATAGCTGTGGGCAGCAGATACTGTGAGAGTCACATACATGAATACATAGATCAAGGCAGACTGGTGCACACACTCTCCTGTTTTGCCAATCCGGTGGTTAAACAAATATAGCCTAGCTCTAAACCCCTGGCCGAAATATCCTTAAAATGAAGTCCGAGTTTGACATTTTAATTCATGTCCTGCCAACACTGGCAGGACATAATGCGACACGCCCGTTCTAAGCCGTGTCCCTCACTCCTCACATCCCAAGCTGCATTCCCAGAAAGTCTATCATGTTGTTACATCGTTTCAGATGTGATGTTTCAGTTGTGCTCTTGATAAGCCATTAAAACAGTAAAAACACATTCAGTGTCCTTTTGCTTTTTGTGTCTCCTGTTCACCAAAACATACCCATCTGTGATGGAAAAAGAAAGTAATCCAAAAGTAATCTGATTACGTTACTTTTTTAAGACACGTAACTGTAACTGTATTCGGATTTCTTTCAGAGCCATGTATTCAGTAATCAGTAACTGATTACATTTACAAAGTAACCCTCCCAACCCTGCAGGTGTGGCATATCAAGATGCTGATTAGACAGCATGATTATTGCACAGGTGTGCCTTAGGCCGGCCACAATAAAAGGCCACTCTGAAACGTGCAGTTTTGCTTTATTGGGGGGTCTGGGGGGGTCCGAAAACTAGTCAGTTTCTGGTGTGAGGGGTAGGGTTAGGGAAATGTTGTGAATCGAGTGGCCTGTGTTCGTCGTCCATAACATACGCCTGCCCATACTATAACCCCACCACCACCATGGGCCACTCGATTCACAACATTACCCTAACCCCTACCCCTCACACCAGAAACTGACTGGTTTTCAGACCCCCCCAATAAAGCAAAAATGCACGTTTCAGAGAGGCCTTTTATTGTGGCCAGCCTAAGGCACACCTGTACAATAATCATGCTTTCTAATCAGCATCTTGATATGCCACACCTGTGAGGTGGGATGGATTATCTCGGCAAAGGAGAAGTGCTCACTATCACAGATTTTTTCAGATTTGTGAACAATATTTGAGAGAAATGGTTATTTTGTGTATATAGAAAATGTTTTAGATCTTTGAGTTCATCTCATGAAAAATGGGAGCAAAAACAAAAGTGTTGCGTTTATATTTTTGTTCAGTGTATGTCTAATATTATAGTTGACTTTTCATTCAGGAAGTATGACGCGCTGCGCTGTCAGTGCGCTTCATGTGAACGCGCACCTAACTAGATAGGACACGGCTGGCTTGAGCGATCCACTTGATAACCCGCGTCGTACCGCTTAGCGAGAGTGCGTATGTTTTAGATTAGGCCAGTGGTTCTCAAACTTTTTCTGTCAGGCCCAGGGGCGTCGCCTGGGGTAGGCATCCGGGGCTTTAGCCCCGGATGTTTTTTCTTTAGCCCCGGACAAATTCTCCCTCAATAATATAATACATTAACCTACTTTACCTATAGGACGGACGGCAGGTTTGTAATTTCCCATGTTCAGTGAATGCAACACAGAGGCAAGACGACGCCACCAGACCAATCAGAGAGTTGCATGGAAATAAACGTGTTTTATTGGCTGACAGGTACGTACCTCCTCTGTGACAATGTTTCAACTTTAAACTGTCAGCCCTGGACGCGGAGATTCTGAAGATGGACATTAGACATTTCTTTAATAAAAAAGACGGCAATTCTCAAGTGGTGGCTCACACAACAACCCCAGAGCCACCACCTGAGCCAGATGAACAAGGTATGTACCTGTCAGTAAACTTACAAGTTATGCGAACATGTAAGCAAAGCATACATTATAGCTACGTTGACGTTACTTTGAATCGCGCGGGTAAGCTAAACCGTTAGCAAGTAGCTTTAGCTAGCCAGATATATTAAATAAACACTTTGTCATACAATCTAAATGTTGTGTTTTTTAGCGTTACTTGGGGATTTCAAAGAAAGCTCTCTGGGAAATGTTGACTTACTGTCTGTGTTCGACATGAAGCTAGAAGCTACCTTACAGTAGTACACAGTTGATCCTGATTCCTGAGTCCTGTCAGTTAAAGTGTTTCATAGTTAGCTTAGCTAAGCATCAACCTAGCACTGAAATATATATATATGGATGTTATGTGACAGTATTTCTGAGGAAAAGTCAGCTGAAATGGTGGCATAGTTGCCACTGCTTTACGTGTCAACAGCATGTTTGAACGTATTTGCAGCAGTACATGTGGCTGTCTGGCCACTGACGTTGCCATAACAACACCTGCATTTAAATGTGCAACCTCTTTTTGTGACAGATTTTGCATGCAAATATAATTCTTCTGATTTATATTTCCTATTGACAGCTAGTTTTTATGTGAACATTATGAGATGGACAGCCAGCTAACAAGCTTTTTATACAAATATTTCAGATCAAAGCTAATCCAGTGGGGCTCCTGAAAGGGAGCAAGGGACACTATGCTCCCAAATATTAAGCCTTGACCCCCATCTTAAAATTGATATGATCAAAAAATTATCTGCATTGTTGGAGGCCTTTTGTCCTCATTATCATGTCAAATTGTACAGCTTTCCTTAGTTTTGAATGCAGAAAGATGACTATATTAGAGTATTAAGTGAAAATGACTATATTAAAGTTTTAAGTAAATATATTAAGTGAATTACTCAAACTGCATTTGTATAGGAATGATTCTGTCCTATTGGCAGATAACTACTCTAACAGTGATATCTACAAGAGATGTAAATTTAACTATTTTCAATTGGTTAGTATTACATTTTGTGAGAGTGTGGTGACACTCATTTTAATGAAGACAAATTTGTGTATCTTGAAATTCGTTTATTTGACAGAGCTGGAAACTGATTGACTTACATACTTGTTTGTGTTTACCTACACAGTCATCACAGATGAGCCAAACAGAGTAGTGGATGAAGAAAGGAGAACAGGAGAAAGGGACACACAAGAAGGAGATACAACAGACAAGAATGACAATGGAGACAACAATGAACAGGAACACCAGAACAGACAAGAGTCAATGGGTAACATGACTGATTTAGGGACTGCAGATACAGGGCCAAGGCAAGTGAGACATCACTGCTTTCCATCCAGCATGTTTGGCCAGCAAAAGAGGTCATTTCAACCGCAAACAGCAAGAGGTGAGGGATTATTATTTCCTCCTTCCATCCCTTTTTTCTGTTTAATCTGATTATTAACAACTTCCAATAATTTGACATAGTTTATGATTTAATTAGAAAATGAAGTGTTTTTAAATAATAAACCCGTTTCTGATTCTTTGATTTCTTTTTGATGGGTGTTGAGAGATGTATCCATATCTCTTAATGTTGCTCTCAAAGTGCACAAGATTGATGCTTTTAACTTCAGTATTTAATAAAAGTCTTCCTGGGGGGCCCCCCCAGAGGAGGTGAGTTCCCCCCAAAATAGCACTTTATCTCTGCTTATGTAACTCCGGTGTAGTGTCCCCTCGGCAACAGATCACTCAGAGCTGGTGATTACTTTCCTGCATTTCAATGGACAGCATATAAAAAGGACACGTAAGCTGCATTGCTTAAGAGATCCTCTCATGCTATCTCTTTTACAAAATAAGTGTCCAGTCAACAACAAAACATCAGTGATCGTATAGTGGTAGTATATTTTTCACAAGCAATGTGAAACATTAAACTTATACAAACTGGTGTACAAAACTCACATACCTGCGTTGATCTCCTGGAGTGTCTCTACTCTTTCTTCTCCACATCTCTTTCCACCATCAGATTGCAAACATTTCAGAAACAGCTAGAGGTAGGGGACAAACAACTTGTTCGCTGGGCATGTCAAAAACCTCCCTGCTTTGATCAAGACTTTAGGGAGCCTTTCAGCCCCTCTAGCAAAGGGACTGGAAAGCAAGCTTTGAAAATGCAGTACCATCTACATGCTGTCATGTTCCAGACACTGCTCTCAACCACTCAGGGCCTGCACAAATACCTGCAGAAAGAAACAATTGACTTGGTGCAGGCAGTAGATTACAAAACAGCAGTTGAGAACACACTAAAAAGTTACCGAAGTAACGAGAAAGCACATGAGGTCTATGACAAGACCAAGGCCCTGTGCAATGATCTTGATATTCCCGAAACTGTGACACAGAGGAAGAAGCGTAGAAACATGGAAGACTTTGTAGTCGAGGCATCATGTGGAGCAATGTGAAACATTAAACATAAATAAACTGGTGTACAAAACTCGCATACCTGCATTTCAATGGACAGCATAAAAGGACACGTGAGCTGGGTTCTGGTGCTCAGATTAGCTATTGATGATCACGTTGATAAATCATATAAAACAAATAGCCAATCACACTAAAAACATGTTGCTGTGACTGTGAGCATTAAACAATTAACATTAAACTAAACAAACACAACAGTACGTTATTGTCCTTATAAAATAAAAATATACATTTTGTCCACCGAGATAATACAGGCACCTTACCCTCAAGAGATCCTCAGGTGCTATGAGAATCTCCCACAATCCATTGCCGTAACAAAGCTAATGCAGGCACACGTTTGTGACACCAGATGGCGCAATTGTGTATGTGCGTTTAGAAAATGTGACTGTAGCGCCGCCACTGTGGGCTAAGCCCCGAATGTTTCCAGGTCCAAAAAGTCGGGCCCCCCCAACACAAATAGTCAGGCTCAGTGGCGGCGCCAGAGATTTCTTTTGGGGGTGCTGTGGGGTAGCTTGACGTTTCATAGAGGGTGCTCAAACATTTAGGGTTTCCCATTAATGTACCGGGCGCTACAGTGGAATTTTCTACTGCAACAATCCCCACGCATATACACAGTGTATGCGCGACTGTTACAATGAAGGCTCGATAATCAGCTCACGGCATATAGGTGTAAGCAGGGGTAAAGTGCTATTTTTACAGGTGGTGTGTGGACCTCACATAGGGGGGTCCTCACCTCCTCTAGGGGGGTCCGAGGGCAAGCTCCCCCGGGAAGATTTATTTTTAAATATTGAAGTTGAAAGCATCAATCTGGTGCACTTTGAGAGCAACATGAAGAGCTCTATGGATACCTCTCTCAACACCCATATGAAACAGAACTGTAAACAGATTTACTTTTTCTTTATAGATATTTTACAAATCACCCTTTTAAACTTTATTCTTTTTTTACTGTCATATAGTATTTCATACCTGTTTTTCATTTATTCTCTTATTTTTGTATAACTATAATGATCATATAAACGTGTGCCTCGGAAACAATTGTTTACATTAATGGTGACCAAAACGTTTGAGACCCACTGAGATAACACTGAGAGTCCTTTAGCTCACTGAGTCTCTCAGTCTGACAGGAGAGGACTTTCCTCCACTTTGTTGTTGAAAAAACTCCTTATATCTGTTAGCGTAGCTCGCTAGCACCAGAAGCTAACAACAACGATCTCCAGTACCGGTGCGCTCTCTCTCGCTCGTGCACACAAAATGGCTCGTTTCACACACACACACACAGTCGAGCTTTAATGAAACACAGAGACCCAGTCGTAATAGTACTGTACTGCATTATATTATTTTCGAATCAATCATTTTTTAAATTATGATTTATTTTTATTTTTTTATTATGATTTTTTTTTTTTTTTTTTTTATCCATTTTTCCTCCTGGTCTCTCGCGCCCCCCCCCCTGGCATGCCTCTGCGCCCCCCAGGGGGGGCGCGCCCCCCCACTTTGAGAACCACTGGATTAGGCCAACCGGCTAACTCAAACATATCCAGATTATGTTGAACCGGCTTCGTAGTACAGGCCTCTGGTGTTGCTATGGTCCCGCCCTGCCTCACATCAACCCTGTCTCCTAAAAATTATGTTCCCACAGAACTAAACTGCATTCTCAATTACGTTTAGCTAGAAACGTATTTTCTCCCACATTACGTTTGTTATGAACGTATCTCAAACACATTTATTTTCTACTGATCTTCTAGAAACATATTTTCTCCCACATTACGTTTGTTATGAACGTATCTTAAATACGTTTATTTTCTACATATCTTTGCCATTTATTGTCTTGCTTATAATAATGATAATAGTCATTTATAAATATCATTTTAGAGCACACATTTGAAATCGAGAATCGGGCTCGATTATGGTTAAATTAAAATCTGTAGGCGAGGCTGTCATTTCGCCAGCTGTTACTCTCATGAGCGAGGCAGAAAATAATAGTTTTAACATGCCAAAAAGCTGCTGTCGTTTATTGCACCTCAAACATTAAAACAAATCCAGAGTTACGTTTTTCTGTACTTCCTCTAACGCCCCGTCCACACAGCAGCTTCCACCGCTTCCAACGCTTCTCTGCCCATTGACTTTGAATGGGGATGACGTCACTTTGCCTCACTTTTCGCCGAACTGCATTGTGGGGAAGCAAAGCGAAGATTTCCAGGATTTTCAGGATTCAAAAGTTGAGCAATGTTCAACTTTTGAAGCTGAGCTGGAAGTGTCAGCCAATCAAATCCCGTTTATGCAAATCTGACAGTACAAGCGCTAGCCAATCAAACCGCGTGCTAGCAGGGAGAACCAGACCGCAGTTCATTTCCTCATATTCCAAACGAGAAATTACGGTAGCAAATCACCCGGTTCTTTACGACCAGAACTAATAACGGGATACAAACCGGAGGAACCAGGCATGGAGGGAGGTGGCAGAGACAGTGGGTGAAACTGGTAGGTTTTCGCCTGTTTAGGGAGTTTATATATATATCGCTCGCATAAAATCCCCGGAGTTTTTTGCTTTGTATGTCGGGGGCGGGAGATTCATGTGATTGGTTGTTGGTCGCGTTGCTCGCAAAAAATCCCCAAGCTCAAGGACACGCCCAGCTCCAAGATTTTCAAGATTTTTTCAAAGCTGCTGTGTGGACGGGGCGTAAGAAGAAAGAACAGTAAAAGAAGAGCTCTGTGGCTTCAGGCTTGATCGCCGTTCAAATGACAGCGTTGGTTTCCACAAAAGTGGGCGGGGCTGTAAAGTGACGTAGATTTTATCTATTATTCAAAACCTTCTATTTATTCTAACGTAAATTACATGCCAGTGTTTTATCTTTTTATTTAGCGATTTGTTTTTGCACGTTTAACTGGGAATGTTTTCATGTTGAACCGGAAGTACGTCACTTCACTTCGTCTTCTTCGTCCCTTTTTTACGTTCCAGACAATGCATGACTCAGCGTAACAGACAGAACAGCCCCAGACCCCAGGTGTGTCTACATACGTGAATTCCACCCTTCAATGTAGCATACATGTGAACTCTCATTACAGGAACAATACCGGAAACAGACATAGGAACAGTGGCGACTGGTCATTAGGGGCAGGTGGGGCACAGCCCCACCTAGTGTCAGCAGAAAGTATTACAAATAATGATTACAAAATGCAAAAAATGTATTATAAAATATATTTTAAGATCATGTTTAATCATCTGATTTGTCTGTACATTGCTGTTTTAGTCTGTGTTCTTGTAATTAGTGTCTACAGTGTGTGCCTATTGAGCTGTTTAGAGCCATGTGGGACACAACCCGATCCTGCCCCTCCCTCTCTCTGTCTAAGTGAATGGTGACTGTAAAAATTACACTGCGCATGCTCAGAGTATTGTCCTATTTAATGTGTGTGGCAAAAAAATAATGACCATAGGGGCATAGCGCTGCCATCCCCACCATACGTCATCTCACATAATTCAGAGCTGATTGGCTGTAAGTACGTGTGCCGCGAAAAGTGTGGTGTGTGAAGAGGAGACGAGAGAGCTGCAGTGAGGCGTCCTAAAACCCGGAAGTAAGCTGCGCATGGCTTCCCTCGACAAAAAAGCAATGAGATTTCTCCATAGGATTTTAGAAAATAGCTCCAAATAAGGTCTGTGGGAAACGTAGCTGTTAGATAAATGCACGTTTTGTTCAGCCGGATAATATCCACATGTCTACCCTACTTTTATAATTTTCGAATCATAAATCTATTGATTAGATTAGATTTATGATAGACTTTTGAAACTACAAGAACAAAAGGAGGACTTTTACAAAAAAAGTAATAGAGATTTTTGTCCAGAAGGATAGGCAAATGGACTTAATCTTCAAGTCAAGGTAAGACTGCAATTGTATTGAAAATGGGATCTTACTAAGAGAGAACAATTCAATATTTAAATGATAAAATTACATTTTTTGGGTATCCTTTTGTTGAACTGTCTGTTTAAAATTAATTGAAGCATCAGACAAAAAAAGCTTTTGAAAATAATATTATATTTTGATTTAGGTCAAAATATAATATTTGTAAACCTGAAGAGTCAGTGCCAGTGCCTCACCAGCCATGAACCTCACTGCAGAAGCTTATAGACATCTAAGTTGTTTGTGCCCCACCACTTTTGTACATATAAAAACGCCACTGCATAGGAAAGATCCTCAGCTCAGTGATTGGATGTTTTAGCCGCAATGCACGTTGGGATATGGTGTTTATGCGATGTGAAATCCGAATTAAAAAAAATATATATACAGTACTTTATTCCGAGTGTTCTTGCTTTTCTCTTTGGAAGTCATCACATAACGGCATTGTAATACACGGTTCGGCTGCATTAAATATTACACATCTGCCGTAGTTCTTTATTTATAGAGCCCTGATGAGAAGACTTCTGGACAAACTTGAAGAACTGCCACGGAAACTGAATATGTGATGTGGATCATAAATATATCAGCAATTAAACAACATCTTACATTTATTTTCACAAAATACGTCTCCTTGCAGTATCAACACTAATTCGGCTGACTTTTATATTTGATCCAATTGGTAGATAGGCTGTATTTACACAATAACGGTGCACAGCTGATAGAAAGGGACTCGTCGTTTTTTTATTTTCTTTGGATATAAGAATGTAAATACTGAGTTGAGAGAATAGCCAGGGGTTTTGGGTGATGGGAGACACATCTATGGATTCAGAATGTCAATAGCTTACCGTTAAATGATAGATATACCTTTCTGTCTGCAAATCAGATATTAATGTGTAGAAGTAAAACTGTCATGTGAAATAATATAGCAATATCCTGTAAAATTATGTTAAAACATGAATAAAACTACACATCTTCAGATGTTATACATACATAAGTGTCCTACACTAATAATACAAAGTTATTATGGCATTGTGCTGTGTGTATTTATTTCTGTTTATAAACTGTCATATTATGCACATTTCTTATACTATCTACATACATCTTATAAGATTATAATACATATGTATAATATCAGTTAAAATAAGCGCTTTGACATAGTTAACATTGCAGGAAAGCAATATATTAGTACTTTGTCAGGCTTAATATTTATCTGTAGATACCCCCAAAGCTTTTTTCTTATTCAAAAGAAGACCTTAACCTAAAGTATTCTTTAATGTATTAGTATTCTGATAAAGCCTTATTAGTTTGTCTGTTTTGCACCTCCTCCTATTTATATCTTTGGATGTCCTGCACTAAACTGTTTTATTGTAGAGATCACTTACAGTATCTTCTTGATTTTTTATAATCTATATTTCTATCATTGACCTTCTACTTTCCCCCTATGAAAGTATGTACTCTTAATATTTTTTTCATCAAATATAACATAATTTCAACAACAAAATTAAATAACGTGCTTTAACCACTAGGTGTCCCTTTATATCAGCTGTGCACCGTTATGTTGTAAATATAACCTATCTACCAATTGGATCAAATATAAAAGTCAGCCGAATTAGTGTTGATACTGCAAGGAGACGTATTTTGTGAAAATAAATGTAAGATGTTGTTTAATTGCTGATATATTTATGATCCACGTCACATCTTCAGTTTCGGCGGCAGTTCTTCAAGTTTGTCCAGAAGTCCTCTCGTCATCATTTCCTACGTCTGTTTCCGGGAATTGTTTATGACGGATGTATTTTGTTATACTGTACACACATTCCATCACATTTTAATTTTAATTTACATTCAAGTATTTCGTGAGGCCTTCTAAAATGTTTTTAAATATAACTAGGGTTCTAGTTGAAGAGTTTGTAAATGAACATGAACCCAAGCTGTTGCCTGGCAACGCAATCGCAAAACGTCACTTCCGGTAATTCCACAACCACACACATGGATTAACATCGATTTAATACATTAATGTAGCCTTTGTTTCTGCTAAAAGAGGTGTCGGCCAGCTGGGGCAACAAGAACATTGGCGAAATCGAGTGTGACTCACGGCCCGTACACACAGCAGCTTTTGGCGATTTGTCCACCGCTTCCAGCGCGTCTCCGCCCATTGACTTTGAATGGGGATGACGTCACTTTCCCTCGCTTGTCGCCGAACTGCACTGTGGGGGGGCGAGGCGAAGATTTCCAGGATTTCCAGGATGTTCAGGATTCCAAAGTTGAACAATGTTCAACTTTTGAGGCTGAGCTGGAAGCGACAGCCAATCAGATCCGTTTATGGAAATCTGACAATTCAAGCGCTAGCCAATCAAACCGCGTGCAAGCTGGGAGAACCAGACCCGCAGTTCAGTTCTATATTTCACAAAAATGGAGGAGAACTTAGTTTTTGCGGTAGCAAATCACCCGGTTCTTTATGACCAGTCCCTATTTACTTACCGGGATACAAACCGGAGGAACCAGGCATGGAGGGAGGTGGCAGAGACAGTGGGTGAAACTGGTAGGTTTTCGCTTGTTTGGGGATTTTATATCCAGTTTACTTCGTTGCTAGTTTACTTCGTTGCTAGCAAGCATAGACAGTATCATTAGCCAGCATGGAATGTAGCATAAAATAGCACCATAAACATTAATCTGATAAATGTTCAAAATGTTAAAAAAATAAATGTTCATCATAGCCCTTCCTATTTGACAATAGTGTAGAAGAACCGGGTTTTTTTGCTTTGTATGTCGGGGGCGGGATATTCATGTGATATTCATGTGATTGGTTGTTGGTCGCGAAATCCCCAAGCTGTCAGACACGCCCAGCTCCAGGATTTTCAAGATTTGGTCAAAGCTGCTGTGTGGACAGCCCGTAATACAAATAAATTATTATTATATTAAAGGTGGGGAAGGTAATTTTGGAGAAACCAGCTCGAGTGCGCTAGAATTTGAAAATACACAGCCGGAACAAATCTGCCACTTCCTTACAGAGCCCCTCCTCCAACACACACGAACGTGCACAAGACCAATGAGGGCACGGGATAAGTTTGTGCACAGGGCTGACAGGCAGGTAGGCCATCCAGTTATTTTAGCCCGACCGGCTAAAATGATTGGTCGTGCTTTTTACAGCGCCACGGCTTCCACAGATGAAATTTTTTTATGTATTTTTTGTCAAAGCACTTAAGATATTCATTGCTATCGGGATGTTAAGAGCATTCCATGGAATATAACAAAAAGTGTATCTCGAGCCGGTTTCTCAAACTTACCTACCCCACCTTTAATATTGACAATAACAACCGACCCAGCAGCTTTTTGGCATGATAAAACTATTATTTTCTGCCTCGCTCATGAGAGTAATAGCTGGCGAAATTACAGCCTCGCCAACAGATTTTAATGTAACCATATATCAAGCCCGATTGTCGATTTCAAATGTGTGCTCTAAAATGATATTTATAACTGACTATTATCATTATTATAAGCAAGACAATAAATGGCAAAGATATGTAGAAAATAAACGTATTTTAACAAATGTAACGTGGGAGAAAATATGTTTCTAGAAGATATGTAGAAAATAATCGTATTTGAGATACTTTCATAACAAACGTAACGTGGGAGAAAATAAGTTTCTAGCTAAACGTAATTGAGAATGCAGTTTAGTTCTGTGGGAACGTAATTTTTAGGAGACAGGGTTGATCACATACCAAACCATCTGTCAACTACATGACCATAACACACACACACACACTTTATGTTTGTGTTAGCAAGGGGCACTTTTGGTGGGCTTGATCTTCTTTTGGGGGTTTGAGGCTATTCAGTGAGTAATATGCCAAATTAAACGAGATTCTTCAAGTTTAGTGGAACGCCATATCCTTTCAAGTTGTCTCGACTTTTGCTTTATTTTGCGGGTTTCGGCATTATGCCATGGAGCTAGTCTATGTTGTTTTATTTTCTTATTTTTCAAAGGAGCAACATAGTCTAATGGCGCATTTCCACCGCAGGCCTCGCTCGACTTAGTACGGTTTTGTTAGGCCTTGTTAGGCCTTATTAGCATAGGCGGCGCGTGAGACTCAGGTTTGGGAAGGCTAAATAACTTTTTTTACCTGACGCCGCCCGCCTCCGGCGTCTATAAATAAGAGATCAACTCAGTGAAAGCACCGTCTGCTGACCAATCAGAGCTCAGTGTGCGGAGTTTAAATCTATCAAGTCATATTACAGGATAAAGGAAATACAGTTTAAACTGCCGTATGCAGAGAAGACGCCGACGTGTCGCACTTATCATTCATATCACATCATCAATCAGATCATCGATCATATCACATCATAATATATCATATATTTCCTTATCTGAGTCAGCTTCTCGAGCCGTATCTGGCCGTGCAACACTTACAGCAGTGGTTCTCAAACTTTTTCTGTCAGGCCCCCCCTTTGGAGAAAAAAAAAAGTCGGGCCCCCCCCAACACAAATAGTCAGGCTCAGTGGCGGCGCCAAAGATTTATTTTGGGGGTACTGTGGGGTAGCTTGACGTTTCATAGAGGGTGCTCAAACATTTAGGGTTTCCCATTAATGTACCGGGCGCTACAGTGGAATGTTCTACTGCAACACTCCCCACGCATACACACAGTGTACCCGCAACTGTTACAATGAAGGCTCAATAATCAGCTCACGGCATATAGGTGTAAGCAGGGGTAAAGTGCTATTTTTATAGGTGGTGTGTGGACCTCACATAGGGGGGAAGATTTATTTTTAAATATTGAAGTTAAAAGCATCAATCTGGTGCACTTTGAGAGCAAAATGAAGAGATCTACAGTATGGATACATCTCTCAACACAGAAGTGTAAACAGATTTACTATTTCTTTATGGATATTTTACAAATCACTCCCCTTTTAAACGTTATACATTTTTTAATGTCATATAGTATTTCATAATTGTTTTTAATTTATTTATATTAATGGTGACCAAAACGTTTGAGACCCACTGAGATAACACTGAGAGAGTCCTTTAGCTCACTGAGTCTCTCAGTCTGACAGGAGAGGACTCTCCTCCACTTTGTTGTTGAAAAAACTCCTTATATCCGTTAGCGTAGCTCGCTAGCACCAGAAGCTAACATCAACGATCTCCGGTACCGGTGCGCTCTCTCTCTCGCTCACGCACACACACAAAATGGCTCGTTCCACACACACACACAGAGCCGAGCTTTAATAAAACACAGACACCCAGACGTAGTAGTACTGTACTGTATCATATTATTTTCGAATCAATAATTTTTCAAAATATGATTTTTTTTTTTTTTTAAATCTTTCTTTTTTTTTTTTTTAATAACCATTTTTTCTCCTGGTCTCTCGCGCCCCCCTGTCATGCCTCTGCGCCCCCCACTTTGAGAACCACTGACTTACAGTGTCACATAGCCTACTGTATGCAGAAGTATTATTTTAAGCAACACATTAAGTTCACAAAACACTCAACTCAAATGTAATTAAAGTCAGATCACTCGTGTCTTAGATGGGGCAGTGATATCATAAACAGGGCTGCACATAACTGGTGCGCAGGTGTCATTTGAAAAAAGGCGCATTTGCGTACCAACATTGAGAGAGAGAGAGAGGAAGAGAGAGAAGGGAGAAGAGAAAAGAGAGAAGAGAGAAGAGAGAAATATATTTGCGAGTTGAACCTATGATATGAACTCAGGGCCGGCCCGTAGCGCTGGCATAATAGATGTTCGCCTCGGGCGCCAGATCTGGGGAGGCGCTGCGCTGGCAGCTCTGGGAGGGAAAAAAACATTTTTGACCGTTGGGGCTCATCCTAATTTTCGGCCTTGATGTAACGATATTCACAATTAAGTAAATGTAACACCCTTTTCACCCCGGTTACACGTTTCATTTGCCCTGTATGATGGGCACTGTAAGTGATGAAAATGGGGGATGTTGGCTTATCTGGCGCCCGCAGCTCACAGCCAAAATGCGAGTGAGCTAGGGAGAGAGGGAGGGTGCACCGGTACCGGCGCTGTTGTTATTATAATCTGGTGCTAGCTGCTTTAACGGATATAAGAAGAAGATGTTTCTACAATAATGTGGAGGGAGAGTCCTCTCCAGTCAGACTGAGAGGCTGATAACTACAGCTCAGTGAGGTAAGGACTCTGAGTGTTTAGATAGTTCACTTTAGTCTAAGTTCAAACGGTTTGGTCACAATTTATGTAAACACATATTTCCAAGGCACTCCTTTATAATTATTGGGATAAACAGGTTTTAAATAATTCCAATGTATACTATAGGACAGTAACCAAAAATATCCTTTAAAACTGGAGAGATAAAAAAAAATGCATAAATAAATAAATGTTAAGGTAAAATAAGATATGAATGAACAACATAAATAAAATAAGTTACATTAATTTGTTATTGGCTATGGTAGGTTATTGGTTATGTTCACATACTTATTTGATTACATCCACTTTTCTAAGATGACAACAGAGACTTTCGACCCAAACCCAGCTGTTGACTTGTGGATGCAAGCAGCTAATCGCAGACTCAACCAGAGAGAAAGTAGTAGGCCTACATCATCAGCTACCATGTCTGACAGAGAGGAAGACAGTGAGGAGAACAGTCAGGAGGGTAGTGATGACAGCTTGTAGGATTACTGGTCGTGCTAATGTTGTCTTGTGTTCACCTCTGCATGTGTGTTCTGTGTTCACCTCTGCATGTGTGTTCAGTGCCTTGTGTCTGGCAAATAAAGTCAAGCCCCCCTCAAAAGTTACGGTTTATTTCATTTTAAGGAGGAGCACCAAGCAACAGCTCCAGGTGCTCCTTTGAGAACCAGGGCAAACAAGTTATGTGCACCCCTGATCATAAACCTGTTAATGTAGGCCTACGCATTCAAACACTCTGTAGTTTATTTATTTTTTAACCAGCTGTTCTGTATTCACCTTGCATTTGCAGCTATGTTGCTTTTATCCTGTATAAAGTGTTTAAGTCATGGATGTTTAAAGTTTAACTTCTTCGTATTTGTCTAATATTATAGTTTCATTTTCATTAATAAAGTATGACTGAGCTGTCAGTATGCTTGTCCATGTTTGTGATTGGTCAAATGTTGCTAGCCCCGCCCCTTGAACGCGCTCTCAGCCGGACAGAGAAACCCTGGGTTGATTTACTGAGTTGATAACCATCGTCGTAGGACCGCTTAGCGAAATCTTGTTTGTTAGGATTAGTTAAGATAACTCAAACATATCCAGGGTCTGTGGAACTGGCTTCGTGGTACAGTTTACTGGTGGCTGCATAGCAGCGCTAATGTCAAAGACACAGACATTATACATTATATGCCGTACAATGGGGCAGAGACTACTCCAGGACGACTCAACGACAACGCTACTCGGTAAGCTAACGTTCGCTAACTAGCAAAGTGTTTCACGCTCACAATACGACCAAAGTGTTTCAAGTATTTAATTAATTGTAGCTACCACTTTTACGTATTAAAATATATATGGTTTTGTTTGTGTATTTCAGAAGTTAGGTCGCCGCCGCAGACCATATGTTTGGATGCTCGACCGAGCAACCGAGTGGTGGGATGTGATTGTTCCATCTTTCACAGACACTCAGTGGGTGGAGAACTTCAGGATGTCTGAGAAAACCTACGTCTACCTGTGCAACAAACTGCGGCCAGCGATGGAGAGACAGGACACAGCATTCCGCGAGTGTATGGCCCCGTCTCAGGTCGACTATTTTCATTTCCTCGGTCCTCGGTCTCACCGGAAGTTGATTTGTCTGCGCCATCTTGAGTAGCGTCCCAATGGCCTTATTTCTGCCGGAGGACCGAGGAGCGAGGAGCGATAATGGAGGAGCGATAACCGAGGAACCACCAGATCATCCTCCGATGAAATCCTCAGATACTCACCCCGCCCCCTTACTGTGTATCGCTCACTGATTGGACGATGCAGCGCATGCACTGATCTGATGCTTCTTGACATGAGAGCAGTTTCCCAGCAGAGTGAAGAAAATACATGAACCTCACGGGAGTCACTCCTCAGTTTATACCGTGTTTTGTTTCAATTAATGTCTCATTTAGTTACAAATATGTGATATATCTGAACAACAAAGTGGTCAAAAATCATTTTATTCATTTGTTGGAAACATTTTCATGATCGCTTTTTTCGTTTATACATTTTCATGTATTGTCATTTCCATTCAGTCAGTCATTAAGTGCTATTGAAATGTTAATGTGCTACATATCCACACAAACAAACAAAGTGTGCAATCCAATGAATGTTAATCTAACTGGGTTTTGATAGATAATATATCTCTTTTTCTTCTCTCAATTATTTTATTTCTATTGTGTACTCTAATCAATATTAATCTAAACTATTGTTCGTTTATACATTTTAAGAATGGCGTTTATCTTTTTTGAGAATGAGTTCTTATTTGATTTTATTTATTTGGGTCTACAACAGATGATACACATGTTTGTGTCAGTAAATGTGTACTAACAGAGGCGGGGGTGTTTGTGGAAATAACTGGCACAGAGCTGCTGTCAGACGATCAGCTGTGCAGCGTCATCACAAACGGACGTCGCTTCACGTGACGCTCCGGAGGAAAGGACGTCCCATTGCTCTTAAAACTAATTTCCCTGCTTCTCGTGGTTTCCTTGCGTCTCTCCATGCTTCCCTGGTGGGAGGGACTAAACGCAGGGAAACGACGCAAGTGAGGGACGCAAGGATTTCATTTAACCGACCTGAGACGGGGCCTATGTGTGTCTTAAAAACAATGGTTGCTAACAAGTGACTAAATCAGACTACTAAACGTTGCGGCGACCGTTAGCTGCCTTTAGCTGAGCGGTAGTGATGCGCATGTGATTAATGTGTGTTTGCCACATATCTTATTTTCTGCAACTTTCCACAATCCAATGGAACAATCCCATTGCTTTTGTGGAGGGAGCCATTTGGATGCTAACTTCCGTTTTATTTAGCCCCAGTTCCAACACAATTTGTATTTGGAATCTAAAGCACACACACACACCATAATTGTCAAAATGACATCACTCAGTTACCGGTAGTAAACCAATCATCATGTTCTGACTTTTGAGCTGATTACACATACACAAATACCTCCGCCCCCCGTATCCAAAGCTTGTTGTGCCTTTTGCCATACAATGTCATACAGACAAGAGACGCGTTCACACCGAAGTACTTTTCCCCGTACTTTTCCTGTTTAGTTCCGTTAGTACTCCTTATGTTGCGATCACACCAAAAAGAGTACTTAGTGCAGGGAACTTTTACCCCCATTTTTAGTGCCTGCTAGAGAGGTGGTACCAAAAAAGTACCAATTTCTATTGGCTGGGCGAATTGCAAACCCCGCCCCGTAAAACTCTGAAAAGTTTTATGAAGCCGCCATTGTATTTGTGGAATTAGCATTATTAGCATTAGCCCCGCGCACCAACGGCGAGAGAATAACTTATGGCAACACAAAAAAAACATGGGAGCGGTGGAGATGAGGAGGTGTCGGCGTTCTGGCGATTTACTCGGAAGGCTTCAGTAGAAGCAGTAGAAGTAGAAACTCGTCCCCAACTCCGGGGACTTCCGGCCGGGGACTTCGGGTGGCAGTATACGCCGTGAAGTTGTTTTCGGCCTGCCAGTAAACCCAAAGCAGAAGAAGACGAAGTGACGTCAGCGGCTCATTTGCGTAATCTTCCCTCAGGGAACGCGATCTGTACTTAGTGCCCTGGGGTACTAAGTGCCGGGGCACTAAGTGCCGGCACTTAGTACGGCAAAGTACTTGGTGTGAAAGCGGCTAATGATTGAGGTACGCACAAACAGGGACACACTTAATAATTGGATACCTTCGTCTTTTAAAATGTATGGTACATTAGGAGTCAATAAACACTAAATAATATAGTTGTACTAATAAAGTGTGGTATTCATATGTTGATTCATGCTTTGATCTGTTTTATTTCAGAGACTGCAGATGAAAATTAGCTAATACCTAAATCTTGCATAATCATGTCTTCTTTCTTTGAGATGAATGTATTTTTATTATGGTCCTGTTTAATAAAGACATAATACATTTGTATCTCCTTTGACACACCTCTCAGTTATAGCCCAGTTTGAGCATCTCCTCACCAGGGTGCAGTAAGGTTCTGTGACTCTGCAGTCTTCACTGCACATCAGCATCACATGAGACGGTTCAGAAAAACGAGAATGACACTGGTGAAAAACACCGAGGACATCCATCAATGATGAATGGAGCACAGGCACATCCACACAACCTCCATCAGCATCTCTCGAGATAGTTTCAGATAGTGAGGATGGTGATGTCCATAAAGATTAGGCTGATAACTAGGACTAATTAGTTATCCGTTATTGGGCACATTTCATAAATCGCGTTTCCAAGTACCAATAAAAAATGTCTTCATAATCGATAAGTCTTCCAGAGGTATAAGTATCATCACTCAAGCACTAAATGGTCTTAGAAAAATATCGACTCTTTGTTTGTAGATATCTACTAAACTAAAGCAAATAAAGAGAGTAGGCCTGTTCTACTGAGTGATATATATTATACACACTGCTCTGCTTTCTGCACGGACATCACAGCTGTTCTCTCTGGAAACATCGCATCGCGATGAAAGCAGTTAAGAAAATAATATCATGGGGATATTTTTGAATTCTCCTATCCACTATCACTTAACCCCGTGACGTTTCACTCAGAGGTCAAGGAATAGGAGATAGGGTTAGAATTTAGGAGCTGATTTTTGGATTATCGGAACGCAAGCCTGGTCCATTTCAACAGAGAAAACCCGACAACTGGAAGATGAGTGGAAAAGCGTCACATAAATGTATAAGTGCTCACAGCTCCGTGGGAATTATTATGTGCAATTCATTTCTAAAAGGCTTTCACATTACTATGATTATATTTTTATTTAAATGTAGGCTACATTTTACACCAAAACGGAACACAAAAGCAGGACCAACCATCATACATTGAATTCCTTGACTAACAAGAGAAAGATGTATTCATTTAAATAAATATTTAACAACAAATGGGCCGGTTCTAAGGGGTTATTCAGTTAAGCCCGATGAGAGGGGATACAGCTGTGCACATCATTAACAGACGTTGTTTAAAAGTGACGTTTGAGTGAACGAGGACATCCCAATTAATACCTGAGGACTCCTCTGTCCTCGTGTCACCTCCTCGTGTCTCTCGCTCTCATCTTACGGAGGCGGAGCTAAGATGCAAGGAAGGGATGCGAGTGAGGGAAAGGAGGAGTCGAGGAGGGGTATTGGGATGAGGCTAGTGTATCCTCGGTCATAGCTCCTCGGTCCTCGAAGTGTATTTAGAGAAATGAGATGTCCTTCAACATGGCGCGCTGAAATTCATTTCCGGGTCACTACCGGAGGACCGAGGAGTCGAGGAGTCGAGGAGTCGAGGAGGGGGATTTGATGAAATGAGAAAGGGCCATAGATACAATGTGGCAACCATGAAGAAAATATGTGATCTGATATGAGCTCTTGATAAGCAGGAGGAACATTCCAGAGACTCTTTAAAAAATGGTGGACACATAGTGACCTCTAGTGTTTGATTTGTGTTATTACATCCAAATGAGCGGGGAACATGTTTGTTTCTGAACAGAAGTTAAGAGACGAGCAGCGAGTGTGGTTGCTCTGGTGAACGCAGCACTATACAAATAAAAGATATTCATGTGGGTATTTTGTCAGTATTTAAGTAACAAACCATTACACTTATATGCTTGTTAAAGATGAAACAATGATTTGTTGATCTAAACTATTTTATAAATTCAATGTTTCTGTCCTTTTACGTTCCTTACCTCTTCTGTCAGATTCTCAAAGGTCAGATAATTAATAATAACAATATTAACTTTCAGTCTTATCATTTTAATATGACTTCTGCTTCATAATGGGCATTTATTTGAAACACAATGACCTTAGAAACACAAACATAGTGATGGTCATATAAAGAAATGATGGTTACAATATTAATGTGAAACAAAAAGCATTTAACCTGTTAAGCCCCGAGCCTGTTTTCAAGGTCTCAGGCTCGAAAATGACATTCCCAGAACAAATGACTAAATCTTCACTTCTAAAGCCTGCACATCTTCCGGCGCAGACTGAAAACTCATCTCTTTCGACTCCACTTCGAGCGACAGATTTATTAACAAAGCACTTATATACTAATAAAGGACTGGCTTACCTAAAGCAGTTGAGTAGCACTTGAAATGTTTGGCTCTATGAAACCTGATGTACTTATATGATTCTGTTTTCTTCAAGGTTGTGTCTTCCTGGTCGAATGTACTTATTGTAAGTCGCTTTGGATAAAAGCGTCAGCTAAATGCAATGTAATGTAATAATGTAATGTAAAAGGGTTAAATTAATAATCTTTTTTCTCAAAGCAAGGTTACACCTGTGAGTTGGATGTAGAAAAGTCAGAATCAATATAGAATTGTTTTATTTTAAAGTAAATTCAGATTGAACATAGTCAAAAAATGCAAATGATAGTGTCCGTCCAAAAATAAGCCATTACTTATAATGAAAACCACCCTTGAATGATGGGATAGTATACTATAACATATAATAATATTTACCCTGTATCACGATTGATGCAAAACAAGTGACATTTGACCTTATAGAGAGGTTTAGCAAAAAATAAAACACTTCTGGGGTCATTTGGGTGGATTTGCCATATCTCTGGCCCCCCTCGGTCGATTTTGATGATTGACACCTCTTTCGAACCATTAGAGCCAATAGAATCAAGGGGAAGTTCCTAAATCCATCTAAACATTTCCATTAAGGAGTGAGTTTGCCCAAAACCGGAAGCTGGGTTGTAGCTCTAATAGCAGCTAATATGAAATCTCCGGTTTTGACAAAAATGGAATGATGAATTATCAGTAATCAAAGTGACACAGAGACATTGGATTAACCTTCAGCAGCGTTTTTCTCATTTTAATGCCATTGAACACAACTTTTCAGAAACACCAAAAGGTAAGACATATTTGCTCCGTAAAGCTACGTTGTGTGTTGTCTGGGTTTGCTTCCCCTGCCACAAGTTTTGATCGCACAGTGATGATACTAATATTTCTAGAATCTGTGGAATCTCGTCAGTTAGCTGAATTTCTTCCCGTTAGGTGGGTATGACACATTCATAGTTTGTTAAATGTTAAGAAGCCCTCAGACGCTGTTTCTTGCAGATGTTGCATTTTTGCTCCCGTCCGTAGGGCTCAACAGGTTAATTACCACATATTTCAAAATTAATAAGCTGAATTTAAATAATTTCATCTTTATTCACTCACTTGAAGTCATTAGCTAGTATTATTACATGTAATGATATACTATTTAAACCAGTTGAGCCCCATGCCCCCGGTACTGGGGGCAAAACAAAACATCTTGCAAGAAACAGCGTCTGAGGGCTTCTTAACATTTAACAAACTGTGAATGTGTCTTACCCACTTAACGGGAAGAAACTCAGCTATCAGACAATACTAACCATATTTAGTTAAATGAAACACAAGGGTAATATCAAGCCTCTGAATTAGCCCTAACGCACTTAGCACAGAACTCACGGTATAAATACTTTATTACTTATCGGATCTGCACAAATAAGATATCAGATTAAAGCTGGGATTCCACAGATTCTAGAGGTGTATCATCACTGTGCGACCAAACATCAGGGCAGCGAAGGCAAACCCAGACAACACACCACGTAGCTTTACGGAGCCAAAATGGCAAATATGTCTTACCTTTGCTGTTTTCTCATCAAAAGTTCTGTTCAATGGCATTACAACGATAAAAACGCTGCTGAAGGTTCATCCAATGTGTCTGTGTCCCTTTGAAATGATTACTGATAATAATCCATCATCATATTTATGGCTATAACCTAGTTTTCAGTTTTCAGAACGTAACATAGCTTTCAGTTTGGGCAAGCTGCGTGTGCATCACTCTCACTCCTCAATGGTAACGTGTAGGTGGGTTTAGGAACTTCCCTCTCAATTCTATTGGCTCTAACGGTTCAAAAGAGGTGTCAATCATCAAAATCGACCGATGGGTCCCAGAGATATGGCAAATCCACCCAAATGACCCCAGAAGTAGGGATGGGTATCGTTTGAAATGTATCGATTCCGATTCCGGTTCTTATCGATTCCGGTTCTTATCGATTCCCTGTTTCGATTCCAAAATTTTAAAAGAAAGAGGTCAAATGTTTAGATAGCAAAAATATCTTTATTTTTTTAAGCTTTAACTGACATTTTTACAAATAAAAAATATACATGCAATACAAATGTATTGCACAATAGCTGTGTGAGACAGCGACCCTTTTAGCGGCTGGATTTCCAGTGAAAGAACCAAACACGAGAGGAGGTAGAGTTGCACACCATAGTGACTTTATTTCACAACCACCATAAAGAACAGCCAGCCAGCATGGAGGTGTTCACCACTTTCCTCAGACTGAAGACTGGCTCTTTTATAGAGGATCTTATTGGGAGAAAACCATTCACAGGTGAGCCATTATAAATACACATGTCATCATAATTGGTATAACGATAATCCATAATATTCTGTGCATGTATGATCAGTGGTTTATAGCCAGCTGTGAAGTTAACCCCAAAACCCACATTATAACTGACCATAATATATAGAAATACATTCCCAACTACAACAGAAACCCCTACGCCCATCCCGCCACTTGGTTCGTCCCGGAACCTTCTTTAGTCAGTGTTTGTTTCCCCCCGAGGACCTTTTGGCCAAACACACTGGAGCGGACACATGACGAAACAGCATGGGTATGGACGTAACCTTTACACAGTGTTCACTTCTACAATGAATGCAACTTAACGTCATGATATATAGACGCTAAAACAGGACATCTGCACACAATGATTAATCTCATCCGCTGTCAATCTTACACAATCATAAACACTCTCGCTATAACTCCCCTCTCTTTTCAGGTGGAACCGAGGACCGACCAGCATCTGCCAGACGACATTCCAAATACTACGGTTTAATCATTTAACAACTACTACATCAATAAATAGTATAGATTATATAAAAATTTGCAAATAGGCCATGTCAAACTGTACTGTGCAAATCATGCTAATAAAGTGCAAACTGTTCACTAAAGTGCTGAGTGACATTATTACTGTGCAAAAGGAAGTTGTTATATAAAGTGCAAACCCAGATGTGCAATTCTTTCACACACAGTGACGTCACAGCTACCCACAATGCAACGCGCGCCATATATTTTTTTATAAAGACGCCATTTTTCTGGAGGTGCAAAAATCCTGGCAATGCTAATATAAACAGCTAGCTAATGTAGCCAGGCAGAGCGCACTAGGTTTTTTTTCTGAATTAACGACCGAAGAAATCGCTGCATGTGTCTTCGGATTACATCTCTGGACTTGAGGGGTGTGCTCTAGGTCGTTACCAGCGTAAACTAGAGCTATGTGGGTTGTTGGATGTACAATGTATGGAATTACGACCCTCAAAAGTGGCCTTCGGTCGATTTTGGCTGCATCTACGTCTATCTTCTGGAAACACCAGGTGAATACCCCACTTGTCACAATAATATTATCATGCCAATGCATATATGTGGTATTTTAGAGTTGACTATATTGATTAAGGCAATCAACTATGATATTCTGTATGCACCTCGTGTGAAATGGTTGATACCGGAAGTACGGTGTCGCCCGCGGCCCAAAACCCGTATGTGTGTGTGAAAGAATATTACAAGGCCCCCAAAGCCGTCAGTCCATAGTAACGAAGTTACCTTCGTTACACTGTGCTTTATTTTAACTGAGCCTTTGGCAAGCTATTAACAGGCTGTGCCTTATTTTTTAGTGTAGTGGAGCCTCACTTCAGAGCGTTTACCACGACCCATCTTTGGTGTTATGAAGTGACTGAGCTCGTGAACTGTCTACGGCAGGGCGGGGGAGCCTCGCTGCGGGGCAACTGGACCTCTGTCGGCGCAACTTAGGCCTACATGATGCCATTTAAAAAATGCAGGGCGGTGCCGGCCGTCAACGGCCCGCTGACGACCGGCCGTTCTGTGATTCCCCAGAACACAGAACAGATGGCCAGTCCTCCCTTACCCTGGCTGTATTCCACCGGGTCACCGCGGCGCAGACGGACCCGGTGGAATTAGTGTTGTCACGATACCAACATTTTGGTTTCGATACCGATACCAAGTCAAGAATTGCGATTCCGATTCTTTTTCGATACTTTTCTTAAAAAAAGGGAAACAGTCTTAAATGTAATTATTGTGCTTTATTTCACACCAGAACCATAACCATAACACAAACTTTTAAACAATGAGAACAATAAACAAAATAAATGACAATAATTCATATTAAATCAAATTAAGCATCATCTCAAACAACTTTTTTGTTTTATAAAATATAATTTTTTATATTTTATTAACATGTAATAGTACAGTAATATAAATAATTATTGACAAAATGTATATTGCAGATGTTAGCCACATTGGTAAGTTAGCTACAAAGATAGCCATATTAGACAGTTATCATTGCCATTAATTGCCTCGTCAAACTACGAAAACGTTCGTTTGTCACAAAATAAATTACACTTATTTGACTTAGATTTGAGGGCATGGGCTTGAGCATGATGTGATTATGTTATCTATCACAGGGGTTCCCAACCCCCGGTCCGCGGACCGGTACCGGGCCGCGGAGGTGTTACTGCCGGGCCGCGAAATAGCTGTGAGTTTATCGTAATATTTGCAGAATTATAAATATATAAAAATATTTTATCATAATATTTTTTTCAAAAAGTGTTTAATGTTCGCACCTATAGCCTACCAGTCATATTATTTCATCCAGTAGCCTAGTTAATCTTTCACCAGATAACCGTTGAAAATAGCTTTTATGATGTTCCGAGGGATTCGGCGTCTCAGCCTCTTGCGCACGAGAAAGTTACCGGTGCGCCAAGGAGGAAGTGGAGCGCACAGGAGACAACCGTTTAATTGCAGACTGTTGTGTTTATGTGGGGAAATGGCAGTGCATACATTATTTGAGATATATTTCAAACTCGGACTTCATTTTAAGGACATGTCGGCCAGGGGTGTAGAGCTATATGTTTATTTTATTAGCTTTTCTTTTTAATGACTGATTTTAAATGCCATTTTCTTAATGTCTTTCATTTTTTTGTAAAGCACTTTGAATTGCCTTGTGTTGAAAAGTGCTATATAAATAAACTTGCCTTGTTTAAGCACCGGATTGGCAAAACAGGGGAGTAAACCAGTCTGCCTTGATCTATGGATTCATGTCCGGGACTCTCACAGTATCTGCTGCCCGCAGCTGTTTTATAGAAGGAAAACCTCCTTCACTTCATGAAATGGCTGCAGCATCAGGAGGCAGCGGGACGTGTAACTCCGCTTCTGAGAAGTGCAGCACCAGCGCGCCGAGAGCTGTGCCTTACGCACCGCCTTCGCTGTGTTTACCTTCATCAGAACAGCGAGTGACTTCAGGCTGCTACGTGTTAACCACACACACCTCTACACACACCTGCCCGATTACTCCCCCTTTTATTAGTTTTATGAAGGAGATGTCCAGTCACCAAGGCGCATGGTGTGTGTGTGTGTGTGTGTGTGTGTGTGTGTGTGTGTGTGTGTGTGTGTGTGTGTGTGTGTGTGTGTGTGTGTGTGTGTGTGTGTGGTGTGTGTGTGTGTGTGTGTGTGTGTGTGTGTGTGTGTGCTCAGCTCAGCTCAGCTCTGTGTTTGTGTCTGTCCGACACCGGCATTTGTTTTCAAATGACCATGAACAGTAATTTACACACATCTGGCTAACTCCATAGGTAGCCTATATGCGGGTGTTCCCAAAATAAATTAGTTTAATCTTAATCTCGGTGTAGTGCTAAATGCTGTCGGACGTGCACCGGAACGAACGTCACTATTATAATATCTTCTGAAAACAAATGCCAATCACACACACACACACTTCATAATGCGCCTTCACCTCGTTTTCCCATCACTGGATTATCCGTAAATCATACAAACAAAACCAAAACGTTGATTTATCTGTTTTCCCGTTTTGGTTTAAAAACTGAATAACGTCGGTTTTTTTGGTTTTCCGTTTTTCCGAAAAACCAAAAAACGACACCGGTTCTTTTTTAAACGTTGTTAATATGTTTTGGATGCATTGTTCTATTATTTGTTCAGGCTGTTAGGCTACATACAATTAGCCTCCGTTGCTACCTGCTGGTGAGTAAATATTAAAATCAGTTAAAATTGACAACCGGTCCGCGATTTTTTTTTAATGTAGCCTATCTGCCGGTCCTTGGTACAATAAAGGTTGGGAACCCCTAATCTATCACATTCGCTAACCTGTCTGTCTTTAAATTATTTAAACAGCTCTGGATCATACTTGCCAACCTTGAGACCTCAGAAATCGGGAGCATTTCAAAACCACCGCGGGGGAGGGGTGCTAGTGGATCGCCGGAGCTGGATTAACATTAACATGCTTATTGTAGTTGTAAGGGCACTGCCACTGTCAGAGATATAGCTCAAATACTTCCAAATTTCGCTTATGGCGTCTTTTTTATCAACAAGCCGAGGCGCAGTGGCAGCTGCACTCCCACTTGCAGCCATGCTTCTCGTTTTCTCACATGCTCTGGCAGCTAGCGCGTGGCCGAGTGCACGAGAGAGGGGAGGGACGTGCTTGAGAGGGGCGGGACTGCAGGCACGGCTGCAGTGCAGGGAGTGGACGCAGAGCGCTGAACACACACGGCTCTTATTAAAACGGCGCTTTCTCACCGGAGTACTTTCCCCCGTCATTCTTAAAGTACCGATACTAATGAAACGGAGGAATCGTACCGTTTTTAACGGCAGGGTATCGCGGTACCTTTCAAGTATCGGTACACCGTGCAACACTAGGTGGAATACAGGGTATGCCGCGTTTAGGAACCGTTAAGCAGAACCGAAATTGTGTATTTTGTATGGATACCCGGTACCCGGCATTTTGTTATCGGTTCTCATCTGGAACCGAGTTTCGGTTCCCAACCCAACCCAGAAGTGGTTATTTTTTTGCTAAACCTCTCTAAAAAGAACAAATGTCACTTGTTTTGCATCAATCTTGATACAGGGTACTTATTATATGTTATAGTTTGGATTCTTAAAGCTGTTAGTCTACTATCATCATTTAAGGGTGGTTTTCACTATAAGTAATGGTTTATTTTTGGAAGGACACTATAATTAAAAAATGTTTACTATGTTCAATCTGAAATTACTTTAAAATAAAAATAAATCTATTAATTCTGACTCTTCTACATCCAACTCACAGGTTTATCATTGCTTTGAGGAAAAAGATTATTAATTTAATCCTTTTAGAAGGGAAGATATAGTCATTTGTTCTGGGAATGTCATTTTCGAGCCTGAGACCTGGAAAACAGGCTTTGGGCTAAACTGGTTAGGTAAAACCAGTTGTTGCAATACATTTGAAAAAACACGGATGAATACAAAAATAGTTTCATAATATGACAAATAGCAGTATAATATTGCCTCATCAGCAGGTTCATCTCTTACATCCTGGAAGTGAAGTCTGCTCTCCTGACCAGAGACCTGCTGACCTCAGATACAGAACGACAACCTACACACACACAACAACACACACACACACAAACACACACACACACACACACACACACACACACACACACACACACACACACACACACACACACACACACACACACACACACACACACACACACACACACACACACCACACCACACACTCACACACACACACACACACACACACACACACCACACACACACACACACACACACACACACACACACACACACACACCACACACCCACACACACCATCATTTGTAGACATATCAACTATTTTTCTAATTTCTTTTGTGTTTGTGTGTGTGTGTGTGTGTGTGTGTGTGTGTGGTGTGTGTGTGTGTGTGTGTTTGTGTGTGTGGTGTGTGTGTGTGTGTGTGTGTGTGTGTGTTACCTGAGAGAGCCATAGCCAGTCGTAGCTCCTCTTTAAAAAGTTCCAGGATCTCTGTCACTCCCTCTTCCCCCTGGATACACACACCATCTTTATTTATCAAATCTTAATGAAATTAAAGTCTAAGAGCATACGATTTTAGTTTGGACAAATAAATAAAAAGTAATACAATTTGTCAAATTAATTGAGAAATTAAGTTTCACTTTATGATTATGAGTGTTTGGGGGCGTGGCTCTTCACCTGACAGGCGAGCCCCCACAGCACGGGGCGGCCGATGAAGACTGCCTTGGCCCCCAGAGCTAAAGCCTTCAGCACGTCTGACCCCCGCCTCACTCCTCCGTCCATGAAGACGTCACAGCGCCCCTGCACCGCCCCCACCACCTCCTCCAGCACATCCAGCTACACACACACACACACACACTCATTTATTTCACAATAAAGTATGGAGGGATAATTCCTCCATACATTTTTTTAAAGTTTTTGGTTAAATTCTCAAAATAAGGCCTGTGGTTAGTGCAAGTTGTACAAAGGTTCCCATTTTGTTCTTCAGTATATAAAAAAAACTGTAGATACCCCACTGGTGGATGTCTGTAGCTTTTTGGTGTCAAAAACAGCGGTTACTAACAAGTGTCTAAATGAGACGACTTAACGTCATCAATCCGAACATTAGCCCGCCTTTAGCTTAGCAGTGGTAACGTTAGCCATTGCGGTTGTGCATGTCCATGTTAGCTCTTCACTTATGGCGATTGCATTTATGTTGCAAAAATTAAAAAAGTGGTTGTAATATGTGGAGATGATCCTACTGAACAAAGCATATTAAGTATCATAGACGTATTTTCTGCAATATTCCAAAATCCAATGAGAAGAAACCCACTGCGTATTGTTTAGTGAGGCCTTTCCATGTTAACTTTCAGATGGGCCTACACAAATAAGTAATTACTGCTCCACTCGATATTACAATGTTAATCTTTAGGATTAAAACTAAGCCACTAAAAGAATGTTCTGTGTAACAATTGCCTTTAAATCATATTTCCTCTGTAACATACGGTTCCACTGTTCCAAACTGCAATAATAAAATAGAAAAACAAATACATACCTCTGCTTGACTGTTTAACTTTGGATACCCTTTCCTGCCCCTTGTTGGAATTGTTTGCCTGTTCACTGAACTTCTGGTTGTGACCCCTGCCTGCCTTGAATCTAGTAAAGCTACTACAATGTGTTTCTCTGGGCTGTGCTTTTGGGTCTGTCACTTCAAGTCATTACAGAAGTGGCTTTGGACCAGTGGCATAATACCTGCGCTAACCAAAAAATAATGTTCTGGAGTGCAGGATTGCTGTAACCGTTTAAATCAAATGGCTCGGCTCAACTCTACTCAACTCACTTTGGTACCAGGTCTTTTATCAATGTTGTTTTCCTCTGATAGTACTCAATCAATGTAGGCAGGATTCCTAACTGCTCTGCATGGCAACAATGTAATGAACTACTGTGACATCATTTTAACCCAACATAGCACAGCCACATAGCTCCATCAAGTTCTTGATGGATCCTTTATTCGAGTCAAACTTAGAAATGTAATAATCTGTGTGACAAACTAACTTTTATGATACTGACACGTTTTGTTCAGCAGGACAATCTTCACATATTAACATGATTTTTAAAGGTTTCCTATTATACAATTTTTAGGCATATATTATAGGTCTCAGATATATATACATTTTATGAAAAACATGTCTATGAAGTTTTTTTGCTCAAAATACCAAACAGATCACCCATTGTAGCCCTGCCTGCCTCATACCCCTCTATTGCAGCCCTGTTAGAGAAGTGTTGATTCTGGGTCTGTAGCTTTAGAGAAAAATGTGTGAAAAAAAAGAGGGGGGGAGCTTATGTCTACTCAGAATTCTACCGAGATACTCAGCTAAATGCTGCCGTGATGAAACACCATATCATGTTCCAAACCACTTCAAGGATTATTTCTGAAACAGTATGGAGCTCAAATACTTATTTTCTTGCGGCGAGTTCCTCTTTTTTTCTGCTTTTTTACACATACTCTCTCCAGTACAGATTAGCTCTGAGTGTTAGCGATGCTTGCTAATGTTAGCACAGACCATATTACTTCCAAAATACGTTGCGCATTGTTTCTCATAGCGACGTTTCTGATATTACGTCATATCAGCAAATCTGGATGAGCTCCGTTGCAGCCCCGTTTTTAGAGATGTGGGTACAGAGGAAAAGAGAGAGGGTTTTGTTTCCTGACACTTTGTGAGTTCCCTTACTCACCGGGGACACATATTTATATATAAAAGACATAAAAAAGTGCATTTTGCATGATAGGAGACCTTTAAGTAAAAAGCTAAGGTTGGGCTATAAAGGAACTACAGCCCGGTCACATGACTTCATGTCACTGACGCTAAGCTAATAGATGGTGCAGTGAGAGTCCTAAAACCTGGAAGTGAGTTAGCATTTTACCACTACCGGTTCCCTCGTCTCAGAGCCAATGGGATTTCTCCATAGGATTTTGGAAAATAGCTGGAAATAAGGTCTGTGGTTGAGACACATTTAAGAGACGGATCACGTTTTGTTCTACGACATTAAATCCATCAGCAGTGACCCCACTGGTGATTTATGAAGAGTTTACGTGTCTGAAAAACGATGGTTGTTACCAAGTGGCTGAATAGGACTACAGAAGTTGTGGAGGACGTTGTACGTCATTACGCCGAACACGTAAACACTCCCGCTAAGTTTGTTTGCCCTGTTCTGCTTGAAAGCAAGTACCTGCCTCCTGCAAACTGTTCAAACAAACGCTTCAACTTGTACCATTTACAATCTGTATTTTTGAATATCGATCTTGAGTTGGCGTGACGTTGAAGTCATGCGACCTTGCTGTACTCGGCTGTAGTTAGTTTACAGCATAACGTTAGCATTTTGCTTCTGGCGATTAGATTTATGATTCGAAAATTATAAAGTAGGGTAGACATGTGGATATTATCCGGCTGAACAAAACGTGCATTTATCAAATAGGTTTGTTTTCCAGAGACCATATTTCAAGCTATTTTCCAAAATCCTGTGGAGGAATCCCATTGCTTTTTTGTCGAGGGAACCCGAGCGCAGTTTACTTCTGGGTCGGCATACGTCATCCCTGCACCACTCTATGCCAGCTAATGTTGGGCTATAAAGGAACTACAGCCTGGTCACATGACTTCACGTCACCACCGCTAAACTAAAGGTAGTAAGTAGAGTAATATTTTTGTATATCAATTTGACACTGCTTATTTTTTGTATTGTATAATAATTCTCATGTTACATTTTTGCATTATTGTTTTACACATTCGAAAGAAATCTAATCAAATCAAATCAAACAGCTAAGCTAAAGGTGGCTAATGTTGGGCGTGATAACGTTTAGTCGTCTAATTTAGTCACTTGTTAGCAACCGCCGCTTTAATGACATATAGAAGCAGGGTTGCCAACTCTCACGCATCTGGCGTGTGACACACGCTTTCACTCTCAATCTCACGCTCTCACGCTGCCCAAACTATTCTCACGCCAAAAACAAGATGAACCGGCGATCGTTTTTGGTTGGTTATTTACAATGTTGAGTTGACAGCTGCTCAAGCTGTCGATCCGCTCCCTCCCCGCCCCCACCACTCTTAACAGCGTTAACAGACAGCAGAGCAGTGGGAGCCGGTTGGTCAATCCCCGACCCGTGTTGCGCATGCGCAGATCTGAGATCCAGTAGAAATGATAAAAAGTAAAGTCTGCTGCTTATTGTTCTACTAGGCCAAAATAGAGTCAAAGACTATATGAGAGTGAGAGTGCATTAATTAATATATTTGGCAGTTTGGAGTAAGTCTGTAGATTTGTTTGTTGGATACATTTTCTCGGAAATTATTGCGATAAACGATAATATTGTCGACACCTGTTGAGATATAACATACAGACATCTATAGTGTATGACTCCATGTATGACTGTGTACCATATATTGTTTATGTAAGTAGCTGCGACTACTAACTGTGTTCATTGGTTAGGGCTGGTGTTCATGATTGTGATGTCACTACCTGGGGTATAAGACCGTTGGAAGTCACGCCCCTTCTCTCTCTGTCCTCAAGCCTCTTGAGATGTGTGCCTATAATAAATAACGCCGTGATGAATGGCTAAACTTGAACTGCTGAGATTATTCGCCTTTCTGCTGCAGGAGACACAAGGTATAAGTCTAAATCTGCTAACAGCACTGTTGTATGACCATTTTAGACCACTGACATAATGATAATATATAATAATAATTCAAGTACATCCTTTCAAACGGCTAGTCACATCCTCATGTAAAAGGCAATTTATCAAGTTCATTTTTATTTATCGTACGATAAGTCAATTAATTGCTTATCGCGACAGGCACACAATAAAACAGTGGAAACAAACATGTGTTTGCCCTTTATAGTCTGTGTCCAATATTTTGTATATTGTATATATATATCCTATATATATGCTAAGGTCCCGCTGCTGACACGATAGCAGTCATTTAGCGCATATGTGTAATTAAACCCATGATATCAAAATCTCACTCCAGCCAGGTACCCAAAGTTGGCAACCCTGATAGAAGCTTCAAACTAACACCATTGTGGTGTTTACTACTTTATGTAATGTTGTAGATCAAAACTTTAAAATCTTGAGAGCTTATGTTAACCACAGACCATATTTTGGTAAATGTAAATAAAACAAAACGTTGACTTCGAGACTTTGGAAACTGGAAGTACTAAAATGCGGACTCATTTCCGGGTTTAGGACCTGTTGCTGCACCACACTATAGGGAAGGTAGAGAATAACACCATACATTTCCTTTAAAGGGTTACACCTGCTAGCAGTTTGTTCATTAGAATTAACAGATACAATGTTGGTTTGTCTGTTGTTAGTATACAACATGGAATAATTGTAGGTAAACATTTATTTATTTAAAAAAAGAACAATATACAGACAAACACACACTGACCGTGGCAGGAACCCCATCCAGCTGTCGAGCTCCGTGATTGGACACCAGGATACCATCGACTCCATAGTTCACAGCTTGGACAGCATCCTCAGCTGAACACACACATACACACACAAAGTTGATTGACGTTGATTGAAGGTAATTCCTTCATCGGGGTAAGCAAATGTTTGTGTGTGTGTATACCATTTAGGACTCCCTTGACGATCACAGGTAGGTGTGTGTGTTTTTTCAGCCATGTGATGTCGTCCCAGCAGAGGGTGGGGTCTATCGCTTTGGCAACGTAAACAGCCAAACCACTGTCGTTGCCATAGTTACCCTCAGAGAAAGCCAGGGAGGCTGATGAGAAGTTAGACAGGCTGGACACACACACACACACACACACACACACACACACACACACACACACACACACACACACACACACACACACACACACACACACACACACACACACACACACACACACACACACACACACACACACACACACACACACACACACACACACACACACACACACACACACACACACACACACACACACACACACACACACACACACACACACACACACACACACACACACACACACACACACACACACGTACGTTAGGACACTGTGGACTTGATGGTACAGTTTTCCCCTGCTGTTTTGGTCGGTTCCTACCTGAGGTGTGAGGGAAGTTTAAAGCGGTTGCGCATGTCATCCAATCGCCTCCCCAGGTAAGGTGTATCCACGGTGACAAATATGGCCTTATAGGCCGCCTCCTCTGCCCGGCGGACCAATGACAGAGTGAGCTCTCGGTCTCTGTAGATGTAGAGCTGCAGCCACATGACCCCGCCTCCTGTGGCTGTCATCGCTGACATCACTTCCTCTATGGTGGATGTGGCCCAGGAGCTCAGCATCATCCCTGTCCCTGCTGCTTGGCATGCTGGGTAGAAAAACAATATAACATATTTTCCACCCTCTATAAATGTGTGGCATGGATGACGAGTTGTGTTGACTAGCTCTGTTGTATTTTATAAGAGCTGTAGCTCCCCTAATATGAAGTAAATACAAAAAGTTGACAGATTACACATAATTGTATTATGTTAGTTCAAAGTAATAATATTAAAGCTCCCCTATCATGCAAAATGCACCTTTTTCTTTTCTGTGTCAGAAAATAAACCCCTCATCTCCAAAAAACGGGGGAACAACGGAGCTGATCCAGATTTTCTGCGGTCATGATGTAATTTCAGAAATGTGGGCTGGCTTTACGCCCAAGGCCCCATCTTCTGGTTGCGTTAGATTGGGGTCTGAGATTAAAAGTTGTTCTGAGCCTGCGAATGAAAAACTGTGATTTATATTTCATTTTCTAGTAGCACACAGCGTGGTACCTCTGGCTGTGGCCATCTCCCCCTCAGGGTGGGCCATCCTCTGCATGGCGGTGGCTCCCACACACACCGGCATGCTGAGCTTCTGTCCCAGCACAGAGACGGACAGGTCCACTGAGGAGACGTCCCTCAACACCCGGGGGAGGAGACGCCACCTGCACAACGTCACCAGTTCATTCTTTCAGACTGTTTCACACAGTCGGAACAACAGAGGTTAAACTGGATCAACTGTGGATAACGTGTGATAGCTGTGACACATTCAATGACACTCACAATCAACAAACTGTGTTTAATCTCGATTTTGCACGTTTCTATACTATTGTGAAATGATCAAAAAGGAGGTGAAGAGTCCTAAACCTTGGAAATAAGTCATAAGTCACATTTTTTTTGGAAGTTTTTTGGTTAGATTTATGAAATAAGGTCTGCGGGTAACAAAAGCTGAATACATTTTCCCCTTTTGTTCTACAATTTAAAATACGTCAGGAAATAACCCACTGATGAATGTCAACATTTTTGTCTTAATCAGACGACTAAACGTCATCACGCCCAACATTAGCCACCTTTAGCTTAGCAGTGGTGACGTTTTGATTGATTGATTGATTGATTGATTGATTGAAAAGTTTATTAACAGCTTGTATATTGGGTACAGTACAGTACAGCTCAAAACATACAATTGTTAAGGGGATGCAGACCAGAGAAAGACTTTCGTCTTGTTTACATCAGGGTCCCCCATTTCCAATTCATCATGTCATTAAGACATATAATACATATTTGACATACAGATGGCTTATTTACAATTTACATACAGGTGGTTTTTTACATACAGATTGCTTGTTTACAATTTTCATTTTAGATTTCGTTCAAATACATCCTAACCGGACATTTAAGACATACCAAGTCTACAGATATACAGTTAGTAACAGAGTCTAAAATGCGAGTATATACATAGATGGGGGGGGGGGAAGCTGTCCATTGAACGACAGGTTGAGATTTGTACCATTACCGGGGCCAGTTTTGCAATGCTCTCCCCCGAAGGTGCTCTTTAAGAGAGGTTTTGAAGGTAAGTATAGTTTTACTTTCCTTCACAGTTGTGGGAAGAGCGTTCCACCTTGATGTGGCATAATTGCGAAACGTGTATTCCCCCTTTTTTGTGCCAAATCTGGGTTTCACATGATTTGTGGAGCTCCCTCTGGTGTTATGATCATGGTATTCCTTGACCTTTGGGAATAATTTTGACATGTACATGGGTACCATAGAGGTGTAGTGGATCTTGTAGACCAGGCCCATTGCAAGTAGCTGTACTCTGTCGTCTACTCTAAGCCATCCTAGGTTGTCAAAGTGGGCAGAGGTGAGGTGGGTTCTAGATGAAAGGTCAAGCAGTAGTCTGACCAGTTTATTTTGCGATGTTTGAAGTTTTATTTTTAGCGCCTTGGAGGTGCTATGGTACCATGATGTGCAAGCATAGTACGTGAAGTCATGTGACCGTGCTGTAGTTCCTTTATAGCCCAACATTAGCCTCCTTTAGCTTAGCGGTGGTGACGTGAAGTCATGTGACCGTGCTGTAGTTCCTTTATAGCCCAACATTAGCCTCCTTTAGCTTAGCGGTGGTGACGTGAAGTCATGTGACCGTGCTGTAGTTCCTTTATAGCCCAACATTAGCCTCCTTTAGCTTAGCGGTGGTGACGTGAAGTCATGTGACCGTGCTGTAGTTCCTTTATAGCCCAACATTAGCCTCCTTTAGCTTAGCGGTGGTGACGTGAAGTCATGTGACCGTGCTGTAGTTCCTTTATAGCCCAACATTAGCCACCTTTATAGCTTAGCGGTGGTGACGTGAAGTCATGTGACCGTGCTGTAGTTCCTTTATAGCCCAACATTAGCCACCTTTATAGCTTAGCGGTGGTGACGTGAAGTCATGTGACCGTGCTGTAGTTCCTTTATAGCCCAACATTAGCCACCTTTATAGCTTAGCGGTGGTGACATGAAGTCATGTGACTGCACTGTAGTTGGAGTTTATATGTGGAGATTATCCTGCTGAAAAAAACGTTTAAGTATCATAAATGTGTGATGACAGAGATTATTTACTGTTACATCCCAAAAATCAATGGGTCAGCCTACAAATGTACGTCATCATCATGTACCCATTCCTTTTGCAATAACTCTATTCTGTGTGTTTGGTGTGTGTATTGGTTGAGTGTTTTATATTAGTAGTGATATTATGGGAACACTGGGTCAGTCTAACATCTGGAACTAAATCCGCCTCAGACTAACAGCTGGTCAGTGAGGGAGCTCAGTGTGTTAATGACTAACTGTCCAAATGAAAATGATATTCACTCAGTATTCCCTCCAATGTTTATGACATCTTACCTACTTTAAACACATGTTCAGACTGATTCAATTCATGATTTAGGACCATTTAGTAATGAGGGTTAGTTTTAGGGTATTTGTTAAGTGTTTTTTATTTTCTAATCTTTCTCTGTGAACTATCTCCAATTTTAGAAAACTTCATAATATTGTTGTAGTGGCTTAAAAGTTTCTAGAGCAGCCACTTCCAACATACGGGGGTGGGATTTCAACGCACAAATAATTCAAAACGATAATCCATTTTGTCAAGATTAATCCATTTATTTTCCATTGCCGCCGCATACATCTTTCCTTCTCTGTGTGTCTGCTGTGTGTGGTTGAACTGGTTTAGCTTCCCCCGTCTAACACCAACCCCTTCCCCATAAACAGACATAATATAGCAAATAAAAGACCAAGAGGTGTCAACAAATATATTTGGGGCGTAAACAACTAAGGTGAGTAGGTAAGTATTTAACAATTAAAATAAAAACAAAACTTATATAATAAACTCAGTTAAATGTCAAAATGTGAATCTGTTTAGTGTCTGGGCTCATATTCTAAGTGCTCATCAGGGTGTGCCGTTTCACATACTGTATCTCCACTCTGTCTTATGATTTCATATATATTTTCTAACTTTTTGTAAATAAATAAATAGAATGTTGGGCCGCCATATAGCTCAATAGCTAGAGATGGCGGCTGGGGCCCTGGGCCATTTGCCACATGTCATCCCCTCTGTCTGCATGTGTCAACTCTTACAATAAAGACACTGGTAGCCCAATTAAAAAAAATACATTGATTTGAATTAAATCCACCCGGCATTGGATAAACTTAGTGAGCCAGATCGTGACAGTCTGCTGGGTTAGTTGGGCTTTAACCAGTCACAAGGGACTTTATCATTGGGATCAGTGTACCAACACTGATGTTTGCTGAACCAGAGATGATGAAACAGTCAGACTGATGCTTAAGGTGATATAGACGAGTTGACTTTATAGACAAAGGGAAATTAAATTAAATCTCTTGGCGTGGAGCCTTCAAACAGTGTTGAGTGAGGTTTGACAGATTGATATATGCCATTGAGATAAGATTACCGTTATTAAAGGTTTAGGCAAACATCATCTCACTGTCCTTACTGACAGTTTGGATTTGAATACAGTTTGTTTTGTGTAAACTGTACACATGGCTCCGATACAGAGGGACTGTGGACTTGAAGCACAGTTGATGAGTGACAAACACTGAGCTGCTCTAATCATTACCAGCGTGTTTTTAAAGGGATGAGGAGCACAGTTATAAGTTGGTAAAGAAAACAAAAATAAGTCAAATGAGGATATCTACAAAAACCTGACAACATATGCACAGCATTTAGGAAAGATACACAAACATTTACTAAAAGCGTTGCATAAACGAAATACAGCAAAAAAACAAAAACACTTTAACTGAAACTAGGGCACACAAAAAAGTGAGGCTCACAGCTGGGACGGGGCACTTGGTGACGTTCAGGATTATAAAGTTGGACAACTGTCTCTGTTGTTATCTGTTATAACTGTATACTGTGGTGACCACCTATTTAACCACTGGGACATAATTCAAACTTGGAACTACAGTTGCGGTTATTGTTCCCACACGGACATGTTATGGGTTACCTATAAATAGTGTGTACCCTCTTGGCTCTCTCTTGTCGACCCGGGCTGCGACCCGACAACATGTCCTTTACAGCTTGTGAATAAATTACTATTCTTGCCCCTTCCTTGCATCGCCTCTGACTCCATATCTCTCGGCACTACACTGGTGACCCTGATACGTCTTGAGAAGTTTCCGGGACGGAGACGAACACAGCAAAAGGAACTCGAGTTCCTTTCTCGAAATGCCGGGGTTTGATTGGAGACGTCCGTGGCTGCCACCGGCACGCGGACTGAGGCTCGGTGCGCGCTCCGCAGAAGGCTGGAGACGTTGCTCGCCGTTCCCGCATCGGCTTTCTATCCAACGGGGGGACGATGCACGACCTGCTGGGTCGACCAGCAACCCCATTGCTACCTCATGGGTTTGTTCTTCGGGGCATGCGGCTGCACGTCCCGGCTGCTAACCACGTGGGGCTAACGACGGCTGGCAGCTACCTATGGCTGGCAACTACCCATGGCTGGCAGCTGGCGGCTAACCACGTGGGGCTAACGACGGCTAGTGCCAACGGCTATCAGCCCTTTTGAGTTTTTTTTTTCTTCTGGTGCCGGAGAGGAGGTTCGACCAGCCGGTTGACCTCATGTGGACACTCTCACCTTTTTCACCACCTCCACGGCGGTTCCAGACGCCACTCACGTTTCCATCGACGCCTGGGTGGTGCACTCCTGGACCCCGTCTCGCCTCGACGGTTTTGGACATCGCCCATGCTGCCATCGGCACGTGGGTGGCGCGCTCCGGAGCCTGTCTGGCCTCTCCTGCCTTCCGGGGATATCCAGACGCCACTCACGTTCATCGGCGCCTGGGTGGCGCACTCCTGGACCCCCTCTCGCCTCGACAGTTCCGGACGTCGCCCATGCTCCATCAGCCCATGGGTGGCGCGCTCCGGGACCCTGTCTGGCCTCTCCTGCTTCCCGGGGATGCCTCAGCCCCTTCTGAGGACTTCATGCCCGCCGCCACGGCACGTCTGCCTGCGGCCGGGTTGCTCTCCTGCTTCCCGGGGATACCTCGACATCTGCTGAGGACTTCATGCCCGCCACCGCGGCACGTCTGCCTGCGGCCGGGTTGCTCTCCTGCTTCCCGGGGGGACTGCTCCTCTCTTCCGGGGATACCTCGACGCCTGCCGAGGACTTCGTGCCCGCCGCCGTTGCACGTCTGCCTGCGGCCGGGTTGCGCTCCTTCCTCCCGGGGGGACTGCTCCTCTCTTCCGGGGCTACCTCGACGCCTGCCGAGGACTTCGTGCCCGCTGCCGTTGTGCGTCTGCCTGCGGCCGGGTTGCGCTCTTTCCTGCTGGGTTCTCCGCGACACCTACTACGGCCCCCTTACAACGGCCCGCCCCCGGTGTGGGTGCCCTCGCCCTCGTTAGGGCCCCTGCCCTCTCCTGCGGCCCCCTTTCGTGGCCCGTTCCATGGCCCGGTCCTCACCTGCGGCCCCACCCTCCTCGGCCCTTGTGGTGCTTCCTCCACGGACGTGGGGATATATATTTTTTTGCCATGTTTGAATTCTGGGGGGGCTTGTGTGGTGACCACCTATTTAACCACTGGGACATAATTCAAACTTGGAACTACAGTTGCGGTTATTGTTCCCACACGGACATGTTATGGGTTACCTATAAATAGTGTGTACCCTCTTGGCTCTCTCTTGTCGACCCGGGATGCGACCCGACAACATGTCCTGTACAGCTTGTGAATAAATTACTATTCTTGCACCTTCCTTGCACCGCCTCTGACTCCATATCTCTCGGCACTACAATACCCAGTATATTTGAAATGACTAGGTTAGCTAACTTGCTAACAGCAGATCTACAGTAATATCAGGAGTCATGTGATCACATTTTTTAAATAAGCTGAAAAAACATTTTAGTTACATTTCCAACAACAGAGACAGTTGTCCAGCTTTATAACCAAGCGCTCCGGTCCCAGCTGTGTGCGTCACTTTTTAGTGTCCCCTGGTCTCCGTTGTGGGGCGCGACCCCTAGTGGGTCGCGGAGGTACTGCAGGGGGGGTCGCGGGAAGATTTTTTTATTTTATTATTTTCTCGTTTTAGCTTTGTGAAGCACCTCGAGATGACGTTGTTTTTAAAGTGCACCTATATAAATTAAATGTATTGTTATTATTATTATTATTCAATTGTAAACAAACACTGCTCGAAAATATCTCATTGGTCAGAGAGCTGTGGGCTAATGCTGCCTTTTGCAACATCCTACTTGTGTGAGATCGGCTTTTCTGCTGTTGCTGCCATCAAAACCAAATACAGATCAAAGCTGAACATTGAGAATGAACTGAGAGAGTCTCAAAACAACAGCCCCGCTTTGAGAAGATCTGCGAGGGAAAGCAAGCACACACAAGTCATTGATAGGCTATGTGTGGAATAGGAATGGTAAAGTGATGTGATCGTTTGCAACCTGCAGTAGAAATAGTAGTTCATTCATATATTTTCCTTAAAGAAATTTGAATTTAAAAATGTACTACTCAGGGAAGAAGGCCAACCAGTTTTAATTAGGCCAAAGTAATTCACAGTATCTATTACAAGCACTTTAGTTCATGTGTAATCCATAATAAAATATAAAATGATAGTTGGATCTTTGTATCTTCTTATTATTAGCAGAGAAAATGTAATGTTTTTACAACAATATACAATTAATCCTACCAATATAGATGGGAACCGGGTTGGGGGGGTCCCGAAAATATTTCCAATACCCAAGGGGGTCCCGACTGAAAAAGTTTGGGAACCACTGCCCTAATGGAAGTGTTTTGGGCCGTTGTTACACGTTTGCACCTGTCAGCCACCGTACATCTCACACTCAGTATGCCTATACACAAAATATGAAGTCCAGAACAAACCCAGAGGATTATGGACATTGTGGTCATCATGTACTTTATACCTAACATCTCCGAACATATCTTAGTAAACACACTTATACACAAGTATACATAGTGTCTATTGAGGAACGTTACATGGGCGTGCTATGGCACAAGGGACTATACTCCTGCCAAAGGAAGGAAGCCTCAAGCATTATATGTTTCAGTTTCTACGTAAGAGGGGCCCCTGAAGGGACATTATTCAAAACATAACCTTCACATGCACACATTTTATTAACATGTAGGTGCACACAAGTGATGCACATGTTGTCACAAGGATAATAAAAAGAGCTGCTTGAGACAATACAAAACACAATAATATTATGAAATAAATCAGAAAACAAGAAATGACAACAGAACCAGAGGAACATGTTCACGAGCTGAATGAAGGACAACAGAAGACCTGCAGTCAGGTGTTGCACCAGAGACACTGAGGTGGAATAATGATATGATATTAGAATGGATTGAACCACTCTGTATTCTTTGTATCCGACTCTTGCTGTGCTTTAAAGGCTGAGGCACAAAGTAGATGTGTTGGAACATCATGCTAAGACTCTGTCCAACAGAGCTGCTCAGTGTGTGTGTGTGTGTGTGTGTGTGTGTGTGTGTGTGTGTGTACCTGTTAAAGGCAGCCACATTGTCAGCCAGTGTGCTCTGCTCATCAGCTCCTGAGCGGTAGTAATCGTAAACGGCTTTAGGAAGAACTTTCTCAGCTTCTTTCTCGAAGTCGGACACACACACACGCTGTCCTGCCATGGCTGTCCCCTGAGTGTCTGCCCCTCACACACAGGACACACACACAGATAAACAGAGCCGCTGTAATCATTAACCTGCTGCAGCCGGCCTCTTCCGAACCATCACTTCTGAGGGGGGCAGTTTACACAAGATAACAGAACAAACACTACATGTTATTTAGCTTTGATCCAAACCACTCACTAGACCCTCTGTCCTCCGATTGGCTGCTGCCCTTTATACAGTGTGTTTAAGCTGAATGTTTACAAAGACATTGTAACACTTTTTTCACAATTTTGAAGTCTACTGTGAGGATTATGAAATAAAATTGACTGATATTATTGGAAGTTATATATAATTATTTTAAATCTATAATGCTAAAATGGAATCCTCACTTTGGTTCCAAACATTCCCTTTTCGTTCAAGGTAATACTGTCCAAAAGAAACGGTATGTTTACTGCTTTTAGGGATATTGCCCAATATCTGGAACAAAGTCCAGAAACCTGCCGCTCCGCTGCGACTCCGACTCCTTTCAAATCCAGGCTGAAGGCTTTCCTTTTTGCCTCTGCTTTTAATGGAACTATTCACATCTTGCACTGTAACTTGTATTCATGTTTTATTATCTTTGCTTTTTAATGTTTGCGTTTCCACTGCACTATTTCTTAATGCTCTTATTGTCTTTCCTTTTTGAAAAGCACTTTGATTGCCTTGTGTTGAAAGTCTTCCCCCTGTAGTAACCATGGCTGCAAAATGCTAAACTATTTCATTTCATGATATGAGTAAAGATAGAAAAAGAAAGAAGTGCTCCTGATACAATCTGACAATCCTCCAGATGAAACAATGTGCGAGGAAAGCCAAGTGTCCTCAGCGAGGTAAAGAGCAACCTGTGACCAGTGACTAGAACATGAGCCTCAGGGGGACCAGGGAACTCCCACACAATTCGGGGTCCTTTACATGAGCAGTCCGTCCTTCTTTTACTTATGAATTGTCCTGGTCAAAATCCCTTGAATTAATTGACATACTATCAGGAAAAGACATGGCTATGTTTGGGGACGAAAGATGCAGTGTTGAAGGGGGGGGGACATTGCCTAATCATTTTGCAGGCATGAGTCAGACCCAAGTAATATCTAGAAGCTGTATAAACAGCTGGAGTTATACAAACAAATGAGGTTTCTTGTGTCTATGGATTCTCATTGTTCATTAAAAACACTCCACACTTCATAGTTCAATGTTTATTTGGCATCCAACAAAATCCAATAAAAGCTTTAAGAATTAACATTTTGCACCATCACCAAAAAGATAAATTCTCCCACTAAAAATGTAAAACTAGAAAGTCAATATTAATAAAATGCAAGCATGGGGGGGGGGGGATGGTGTATGAGGCAAGCAACAGCTTGTGACAGGCATTTCAAAAAAGGCAGAAAACATCTACAGATCTAAAGAAGGACAGAAGAGTTACAGAGCTCACACAGACTGAAGAAACACACCAAGAAAAAGAGTGAGGCCGCCCTCGTGGAGTGACCTCATGCTCTACGAGATGAGACATCAGAAACTAGTCACATGACAGGCCGTTCACTTAACCACAAAGAACCTCCCTTAGAAAACAACTCCAATCAACAATTCTGTAAAAGTTTTGACTGTTTATCAACCAAAATACACCACGTTGACTGTTCCCCTTCATTTCCTTCACTGCAGCTGCTGGGTGGTGTGGATTCAGGATCCTGAAGGACCTTGGCTCTCAGCGCCTGCCAACCCGCTGCCAATCACAACGGAAAAGATTAGAGAAAAACAAGTGTGACCATGTGAGTGGCCCATCTGAGCCCCCCCGGTGAAGTCCCACCCACAGCGCGGCGGCTGTGTGCTTCAGAGGGAGGCGGCTCACTTCCTGCTTCACCCTGCCCTCAGGTGGACTCTGATTGGCTCAACAGGATGCAGTGATTTATGGGTACAACTTGACGGTGAGCTATGCAGGTGAGGGGGGAAGGTGTTTCTAAGTCGAGGGTGAGGAGGCGTTTGCCTTCCTTCCCCCTCCCCCCATCCGGCACTGCGTTGCCTGGTCAAACCCCAGAAAGGAGGGCGGGGCGGCAGGCCCACAAAGCGTGTGTTAGCCCGCTCGCCGGAGGTTGGGGGGGTGTGGTTGCAGCGGTGCTACGAGGTCGCTGCACCGGTTTGGGTGCCCAGGAGTTTGGGAGGCGGATTGAGCATCCGCCTCCCGTTCGCTCCCCCCAGTGTGGCCCGGTGCTGCTGTTCCGACACCCCAGACCCGCTGGACTCTGGTGGATCTCCAAGCCTTCGCTGGAACAAAGACATGAAGGAGCAGGCGCTCACACCCAGGCCGTCCAGCCCTCATACAGCTGAGCCAGGTTCTCCATGCTGGTGGCCTCTTTGATCACCACGTCCACCTGAAACACAGCGACTCAGCATTAATATTCAGACCACGTTTAACCATCAGACACTGCTCAGATCATTCAATATTAGTACTGACAATATGCCAGACTCTGAGAGACTTCCAGCTGATCAGCCACAAACACACTTTGAAATGAGTTGCTTTTCTCAACACATTCCTAGATGTCTCATTCTAGGTACCGTCTAAGGCAGTGCTTCTCAAACTTTTTTCAGTAATGTACCCCCTTTGAAACATTTTCTCAGCCAAGTACCCCCTGACCGATCCCGAACATTTTTGATCGAAAAAGCCTATATAAATAATTACAATATAGTGATGTTCCCTCAGTGTGTGATGTATTAACTCCTTCGTGGTATGCATTACAACAAACTAAGGATATTTTCATTTTATGCATGAAAAACAATAACATAACACTTTTATAAAACAGATTTTTCCAAGGAGTTTTTCAATTTAAGTAATATGTTATTGTGAAAAACTATAAAATACAATACACACATTTGACATGTTTATATGAGGACCCCCTTGGTGGTTTTAGGAATGTGTTATATACAATTGTGTTTTCTATTTAACTTATTTTACTAAGATTCTTTTTTTTATTCTTTTTTTTTAATCTCACGTACCCCCTGCAGTACCCCAACGTACCCCCAGGGGTCCGCGTACCCCCATTTGAGAATCACTGGTCTAAGGTGCCTGTTAGCTAGTTCATTAAACAACAAGTCAGACAAAAGTGCCACTAGTCGCTGAAAAAGAGTGACTAGTGGTAGTATTTATTCAAATAGTAATAGTAGAGTGCCAAGCTATTGTGACGATACTACAATATGCTATGACTAAGTGCTAACAAAGAGCAAACCCGTGTAAGCAACTGCCGTCTGATATCAAGGGCATGGAATGAATACACAAACGGATGCCATAGAAGAGTGCCTGAGACAGAACCCCCACCCTGAGGCTCTCAGTGCCTGGACTTCAGACCAGCCTGACAGACAGCATCCACCTTCACCCCCCCTCTATGTCCCATTCATTGTGCCTCCTTCATTGAATCTTTAAAATGACATTGTTGTGGCGCGTTACCTGCTAGTGAAATGATGATTAAATTACCTGCTCTGTGACGCTCATCCTCCTGTTGGGGTCGATGTCTCTGCCCTCCAGCTTGGCCTTCACCCTCTTCCACACACTGACTGCGTACGAGTTCCTCTCCTGGACCGCTGCAACACAATCAATATCGAGCGTTCATTCATGCTCCTTTCATTTTTTTTTATTCAAAGTCTACCGCAACCTTCTCTATATAACTGACAACATGTGTTAGCATGTCTATTAAAAGTCTGAAAGCCACATCTCTATTAAAATGTCTGTTTAGTCACGCTGTGAGGGTGACAGACATGTAACAGGTAGATAAAGGTTGAGCAGCGTCATTGTGTTGCTCCTGGGGGGGGGTAATATGTGACCTGCTCTATCGAAATCAGTCGCATTGACCCGAAGACACATTTTGAGTTGTATACACTGCTGGAAAGAGGAGATTCATAGCTTTCTAATGATATCAGGATTGTTGTTGTACTCCAAATATTAAGCGAAATATGTCACATTATATAATGACTGTCACCGAGACATCATTTTGAGAAAAAGGCCTTCAAAGTTTTCTCTTCTCTGGAATCCATCGATCTGATTGGTTATTAGCAAATGATCAAAATACTACGGAGGGAAGATATTTTCGTTTGGATTACTGGTCTGGGGGAAGCTCGCGAGTGTGTGTGTGTGTATACGTGTGTGTGTGTGTGTATACGTGTGTGTGTATACGTGTGTGTGTATTTTTGCGTTTGTGTGTATTGTGTTTGTTTCCCGGGGAAAACCCTCACGAGAAACACCGGCTGTTGTTATGCCTGCTGTGACGTTAAGTTACTCCGTTCTCCGCTTGTAATTATGCCGAAGCTTCAAAGTTGTATTTATCATCTGAATTTGCCGAAACAAGTTTAATATTCTGAAAGCCAAGACTTTGTTTAATTGAAATTATAGATGAAAACAAACTGTAACGGACCCTGCCGTGTTGTCTATGATTACTACACTCTTACATTCATAATGTCAGCCGGAGGGAGGGGGGGGGGGCTGCGCTGTGGAACAGCAGATTGCGAATGAGAGGTGCCTGTCTTCGTCCCTTTACAAGCTTCAAACATGTATTTATCGTGTGATTTTGGAAATAAAAGTTGAATATTCTGAAAGCCAAGACTTTGTTTGTTTAAAATCAAACAAAACAGCCGAACCCCGAAAAAATAGTTTTTTACGTAAATCCACGTTTATTTTAAAATGAGCCGTTGCGACTTCCGACTGATTTCGATAGAGCGGGTCACATATGAGCAGTCAGTCAGTGAAGAAGTACCTCGTCCTGTTTTGGGGTCCCGTACCGCCCTCTTGGGGCTGGGGTTGAGGCCTTTGCTGTTCACCAGCAGAGTGCTGGGGGGGGTGTCAGTGGGGGTTCCCAGGTTACGGGGGAGAGCCTTCCGTGCATTCTGGGACATGGAGTCTGGCTGGGTCTTCACCCCACTGCATTTAACAGCTGAGGAAAAGCAGATATGACATGTTCAAAAACATACTTACATGAGTGTTCTATCGTAGACAGCAGCTAATTCAATTCAGGCAGGTTTAATAAACCATGAAGCAGTAAGGACTAACGTAGAAACCTAATCATGAACCTAGAGGTGCCTATTTCTCTATGTTTTGTTGACAGAAAGCTGCACAATATGAACATTGAGACAACAGTCACAACACAGGAAGTGCAATGTCACGCAAGTTAGGAACAGCAACATGTAGGGGTGTAACGGTATCCGTATTCGTCCCGTACCGTCGCGGTTCGGACGTCACGGTTCGGCACATGCAGTCACACGGCGAATAAGCCTTTTTTTACGAGTGGGAAAAAAGTCTGTCACTCAGGGCAGCATTACACTATATATAATCCAGGGGGCGGTATTGCGCCTAAAAGCCAGCCGCCCATAAATAACAAATGAAGAACAAGAACAAAACAAAACGAACACAATACATGAAGAAGAAAAGTTAGTAGCTAATATGGCGAGTTCACACAACACACAGGAGCTAGAAGACCCACCTGCTTCTTTTAAATCAGGTGTGTGGGAACATTTCGGGTTCCCTGTGGACTACAACAATGATGGGGTGTGAGTTGTGGATCGGACTAGGACAGTGTGTCGGCGTTGTTCGACAGCGGTGCGGTATGCTAGTGGTAACACGTCAAACATGCTCAATCACATCCGAGTCAGTCTCAGTCCCCAGCGAGAGGGTTTTCTCGACGGCAGGTGACATAGTTACCGCCAACAGATCTGCCCTCCCTACTGACAACGTAGACAAACTCATCTTTTTGAAGAACAACTTGAAAATAGAGTAAAACTTGAGCACCTTTATTTAGGCATAATGGCCTCACACACTCACAAGTTAATTACACATGTTAGACATTGCTCCTAAAGGAACAGATTTTATTTTGTTTTATATTATTGTATTTATTTTATATTTTGACATCAGGAGATGTTATACAGTTCTGTATTGCCTTTTATTGATTGTGATTCAAACACTTTCTTATTATTTATTTTAATATTTTCAAGACATTCTTTTTAGCTGTACAGCTTATTGAACCTTTTTGTTTGACATCAGCCAATATAAATAATATGGCCATCTGAGTGTGTGTTACTGGTTGTGGTTTGTTTTTAACTGTGTAATACAGTTAATGATTCCAAATGTTAGAGTTCCTTATTTTCAGACCAAAAGTTGCACGACTGTTACAAATAAATAACAGCAAAAAAAAATTATGCATTTGGGACTTTTTTTTGCTTTTCCTTGTTGTACCGAACCCGTACCGAACCGTGACCCCCAAACCGAGGTAAGAACCGAACCGTGACATCTGTGAACCGTTACACCCCTAGCAACATGTCATGCTACAAGTTTTTGCCACAATACTTAAGGAAAATAAGAATAGTGACAGTTTGTATTGACTAATCTACAAGAGGAGATAATTTACTGGGTTATATATCTCTGGATGTGACAGCTGCAGTGTCCTACCTGCTGCGAAGCTGGTCTGAGCGGCAGACACAGGACTGGAACACTCCCCCTCTCTGTCTGTCACCAGAGGGGAGGCAAAGCTCACCAGGCCATTGTACACACTGTAGAGGAGTACACAGTGTTAGCACAGGATTTATACTGTGTGTGTGTGTGTGTGTGTGTGTGTGTGTGTGTGTGTGTGTGTGTGTGTGTGTGTGTGTGTGTGTGTGTGTGTGTGTGTGTGTGTGTGTGTGTGAGAGAGCACCTCTGGCTCTGGGCGTGCAGCTCCTTCAGGGTGGGGGGGATCTCCTCCAGCAGCTCCAGCTGCTCCTGGCTTCGAGGCTGCCCGCTGGCCTGCACCACCGTGAACAGCACCAGCTGGATGTTGTCCTGCCAGGCTTTGTACTCCAACAGGAAGTGCCGCACGCTGCCTTCATAGGTCACCTCCTCTCCGTCCGCCAGCGCCGCCTCCTCATCCTGTTTGGAGAAATAACACAGAAACACAAATGATACTTGTATCAAATAAAATAAGGTCCTAAGTGTTATGACTTCACTTCAAATTATTTAAATGTTCACAGACATGCAGATGCATCAGTCGTGTACGGGTCAGAGTGCAGGTCAGAGTGCAGGTCAGAGTGCAGGTCAGAGTGCAGGTCAGAGTGCAGGTCAGTGTCTTGTCCTACCTTGGACATGGCTCTCAGCAGGTGCTTGACGTCGGCCAGCTGGCGGTTGTGGTTGGACAGAGTGGTCTTGATGGAGTCCACCAGCAGCTGCAGGGTCTCTCCGCAGGACTCCAGCTGCTGCTCCCGCTCCTCCTGAGTCCTCCGCTCCACGCTCAGCTCCTCCTCCAGCTGCCTCTGGGCACAGCTCAGCCAATCAGCACTGCCGATGGGCAGGTCCAGCCCCGGGCTCTGTACAGATCAACAGAGAGGATAAAGTAAGGTGTGGATTTTCTCTCTTCTAGTTCAGCTATAGGGCAGTTTCTTTTTTAACGAGTTGGACGATACATTTTCCTGGAAATTATTGCGATAAACGATAATATTGTCGGCACCGTTGTAAGACCATTTTAGACCACTGACATAATGATAATATATCATAATAATTCAAGTACATCCTTTCAAACAGAACATTCAACATTGCAAATTAAATGTGAAATAATATTCAAATATATAAATTATATATAAATTATATATATATCTAAATAAATAAATAAATATGAGCACACATTGTCTCACAAGCAAAACAACCCTCCTTAAAACAACAGTAAAGCGTACAGTCCACTGTCCATACAAAGACCCAGATTCCTCAACAGGCCATATCCAAATCTGTATTTCAAAGTTTTCAAGCAAGGAACAGCAACATATTGTCGGGCAAATGTGTCTTTGATTGTAAACTGTCGGGAAGGTGGGGGCTCTCCTTCTCCAGCTGCCGTGTTTGCTCCCAGCTGGGAACACGGAATGGGGTGGTTGTGTTTCAGGTGCAGTTAAGGTTGGTCGTATTGCTAGCTTTTGTTGCTAGCTTTTTAAAACAAATGCGACACACCGCCCGCCTCATTCAAGTCCGTAGGTTCGCCTCGTTGATTTGGCTTGAATCCAGAATATTCCCACACCGGAGATGGAGTTAGGTTTTGCAACCAATTCCATTTAACTTCAAATGCCCCTCGAGTAAGCCACACGTTGTCTCCTGCTTGTCTCTATATTATTCATTTGTCTGCTACACTGCTGCACGCGGAGTGTCCTGACCTGGCTGTGTGTGTGAGCCCCGCCCCTCACGGCGCGCCTGGCCGGCAGACACAGCGCCCCGGGCCGGTAGAGTGGCCGGTCACATCCTTATGTAAACAAAAGGGGCGGGAGTGGTTCAGTCTGTAGGGGATTGGACTTTGGACCGAAGCGTTGCCGGTTCATGTCCCCGATCGGACCAAAAAATACGGAGTGTGGACTGGTACTGGAGAGGGGCCAGTTCACCTCCTGGGCCACTGCCGAAGTGCCCTTGAGCAAGGCACCTAACCCCCAACTGCTCACTGGCGCCGGCTAGACTGGCTGCCTTCACTCTGACCTCTGAGCTGCATGCGCATGTGTGCATATAACTGTGTGTGCATTTGTATATGTATGTTCTAAAAAGTGTGTACTGTGTGTACTGTATGACCTGTATAAAAACGCGTGTGTGTACGACAGAGTGGAAACTGAATTTCCCCCTTGGGAGATTAATAAAGGTCCATCTTCTCTTTTTCTCTTCTTCTTAACGTGCATCTAAACGGCAATTTATCGAGGTCAGAAAAGTTATCGAGTTCATTTTTATTTATCGTACGATAAGTCAATTCATTGCTTATCGCGACAGGCCTACCCCTGTATTGTTTTTTCTTGCAGGTGCACAAGGATGCACCTGAATCATTGCATTATAACTCAAATGTTATCATTGTAAGAATGTCTGACATGTAAAGGCCCGGACACACCAGGCCGATTATCGGCGTCGGTGGGCGTCAGGCCGACGATGAGCATCGACACGCCCTACTCAGATTGGTGTGTCCCGCACCGTCGTGTCTTTTCAGCCGGGCCGACGCCTTTTCGGCCGAAAACCAAGGCAGTCGGCCAAAGAAATCACTCTGATTGGCTGTTCAGCTAGCGAATCAGTGCATGAGAAGCGAAACGGAAGTGAGGGACCCAAACAAACGATTAAGAAGGCAAATCTGAGATTTCAGCTCTCGACTCAGGTTCGGGAAAGCCCCGTGAGCTTCTCGCTGTAGAGGGAAAATGGAACGCACACGCTATTTGTTGTTTGTTTATATCACGCAGTCTGTTCTTCTTCTCTCGGTTATCACGCAGTCTGTCTTCCGGTTGTTGCCTCTTTTGAATGACGAATACACACTACCGCCGCCTGCTGGTAAGGAGAGTTATTGCCACTCACACATGCGCAGTTCGTACATGCTTCTTGGCCGTCGGCTGAAGTCTTTGCGGTGTGTTCCAGAGCGACACATGGCCAAGACGCAGACACGCGAGGCAACACAACAGTCGGGTCCGTCTGTGTCAGTTCTTTGTTGTCAGATTGGTGTGTCTGGGCCTTAAAGGAACGGCCTAATCTTTTAATGAAGAAATTACATCATAAACGCATGGCAGTGCATCACCACCTCTATGCTAAAAGCGGCTACATTTGGACGTTACTTTTAGTCGTTGATTTGGTCACCTATAATCAGAGATTCACCAGTATTTACTGATGTGTTTTATGCTGTAGAACGAAACATAAATATCTCTTCGGCTTGTATTAACCACAGACCCTATTCCAGGCATCTAACCAAAAATGCTTAAAAATACATTGACTTTGAGTAGAGGGAACCGGAAGAGGTAAAATGCTAACTAATTTCCAGGTTTCACGACTCATTCCTGCAGCTCAGTATACAGCCTGTGTGCAGGTCGGAGGTCACCCACCAGTCGGTGCAGCAGCTGGAGCTCCAGTGGAGACACAGTGCTGCTGAACTGGGCTGCGTATGAGCAGGTCTGCTGGCAGCGCTTCAGCAGCTCAAACAGAGCAGCGTCCATGTTCAGAGCCTCGGGGGAGCGGGTCCGGAGGCCTTCAAAGTTCAGGATGGTGGAGCACAAGAAGGTGACCTGGGAAAAATATCAGATCATCTATCAGGTGCTGGGGCTGCTAAAAAACACTGATGGAAGTTTCACAGTGGGCTTGGAGCAGTAGTGTTACCTGGCTGGTGCGCTGGTTCTCTCGGGCCACCATGGCGCGTCTCTCCCTGATGGTCATCTCAAAGTCCTGCAGGACCGGGGCGAGCGCTGGGTTGGCCCCCCCTGCCCACTTCAGGCGCTGCTCGATGCTCGCCTCCAGTGCCGCCAGCTTCTCCTGAGGACACAGTCAAACTGCATTTTAGTATTCAACAAAAAAAAAAAACAATAAAAAAAAAGGATTTCCTTTTTACCCAAATTACAATCATTGGCAACAAGTGCCAACTATTGCTCAAGGTTCAAGGGTTCAAGGTTCTTTATTGTCAAACTAACATAGCTAATTATGTCATTGAAAATCTTAGGTCACAGTGTAAATACATGCTTTATAGTTTGGCATTTCCTTAAATTGATAAAGGCTCCAGTATGGGACCATCTCTAAAGGGGAGGGGCATTTGATTGATGGATGACACACAGTACGGTGTAATGCTCTGATACTGACCTGAATAGCCACGATGGATCCCTCATCCTGACTCAGCTTGTAGAGTTTCTTCTTCATGTTGCTGAGGATGACGGAGCGCGGGGGGATGCTGACACTCAGAGGCTGGTTGCTGGGGCCCAGAACATCCTCATGCTGCCACTGAGGGGGTAACATTCAGAATAAAAAAACACATGTATACCTGAAAGACACTGCGCTGACTATTTATTCTTTAGTCTGTACATTTGTTTTTCAAATACATGACATCATCACTAACTCAACTTGCTAGTGTAGCTCACATCTATTACAGGTTGATCAGAAATAGAGTACTTTATTCATCCTGGGGGAAATTAGGTTCTGATTACAATCGCTCCATTTAGAATTAAATAAAGTAAAAGATACATTGAACAAAATGGAATGATTAAAGTTAAAGTAAGAATGTCCAATAAAATAAATATATTTTGTATTATTATTATTATTATTATTACTACTACACAAACAATTAAGTACAAATCCTGAGCCTTGTGAGTTATAAGATTCATTTGTTCCTGGTGACTGAGTGTACCTGGAACATGGCGATGTGCAGCTGGCTCCTCTGCAGGCTGGCCTTGGCGGCCTCCAGGTTTGCGTCCAGCCTCCTCAGCAGGTCCACCTTCTTCCAGGCCGTGTCGTAGGAGGAGGCCAGCACCGTGGCCCTGTTCAGCAGCAGCTGGGGGACCCGCCCTGACGCCAGGCTCTGCTCCACCGCCTTCTTACACAGCTCATCCAGAGGCACCTTCAGACAGAGCAGACAGGGGACTGCTCACACACTGACCATCGCAGGGACCTCTATCTACACATGTTGAATACTAAACCCTTCTTTAAAAGCAAATATACCCAGTTAATCCCTTGTTAGCCAAGAGTTTAATATCTTCAGAAGATGAAGTGCACTGAGTCCCAACTCACAAAGTGACTGTATTTATGCCTATAAAATGACCCTCTGCTGAAACCCATATGCAATTGGTTTGGAATAGTTTGACACATGCATATCATCAAAATGTTCTCCTTTGAGTGAAAACCTCATTGCTCGAGTATTTGAATTTTTTTTTGACAAAGCAACTTCACATTTGATGGTGAAATGGTCTTTTTTTTTTTACACTCTACTCAATAGGATACGTTTGTAAAGGTTTGGTATAAAAATACTGGAAAAAAATGCACATTAATCCAAATGGCCAACTTCTGGGAGGGTGTGGCTAAAGCCCGTCACACTGTCCCAAAATTGACACCCGATGGAAACACGAATATGGAATTGTGAATTTTGCACGAAGATGGCCCCGAACCACACACGAAGGCAACATTTACATTACATTTAAGACATACAACTGCATAGGGGTGTAACGGTACACGTACCCGTACCGAAATTATTCGGTACGGGCCCTTCGGTTCGGTACAGGTGTGTACCGAAGTGTACCGAACGAATATAACGTTAAACGTAAAAAATTGAGAACGTGAACAACTTTTTGGAAGTAATCTCAGGTGCTGCGTCGCAGCATTCAGAGTAATTTGGTCACATTGGGTTCAACGCGTCATAGAGCGAGCAAGTCATTTCATTGGATGAGAGTCATACTATGAGAGCTGGTCAGAGGGATGCGTTCAAATGTAGTCAGTAATTTGAGGAACTGTCGAAAATTAATGGCGAACGCAGATAAAGTTGAGCTCGAAAATCCTCCAGCATCATTGAAGTCTCCGGTTTGGGAACATTTTGGTTTCGCAGTTACGTACAAGGATGAAGGACAAAGACAGGTGGACCGAACCAAAGCTGTTTGTCGGCATTGTTCAACTAAAATTGGTGACGCGGCTGGCAATACATCAAACTTGCACACTCTTGAAAAGGCATCACTCGAACGTGAATATCACCGGTACCAAAAGAAAAAAGACTGAAGTGCAAACCCAACTCCCACTAGCATTTAAGCCTCCACCACTCGCAGAAAGATCAGACCGAGCCAAAGCTATTACAAACACCAAATATCCTTATGTTGCCATGTTAGCAAAGCGCTACCTGGCTGTATCTGCTACCTCTGTCCCTAGCGAGAGGGTGTTCTCCACAGCAGGAGACATTGTTAGTGCCAGCAGATCTGCCCTTTCGGCAAGCAATGTGGACAAGTTAATTTTTCTTTAAAAAAACATGAAAATACAATGACAAGCAAGTCATAATGTTAAGCTGGCTGCTTAGGAACTAGTACAGTACAGTTCAAATACAGATTATTTCAGTTCATCGAAAAGCTGCACCTTAATGTTTATTTTATTATATTTTGTATTTATTTGAGTGAATATTCACAGTTTAATAATAATTAAAAACCCAAAACTAATAGTTTATATTTTGTGAGTACTAGTAGCCTACAGTAAAGTTCAAATACAGATTATTTCAGTTCATCGAAATGCTGCACCTTAATGTTTATTTTATTATATTTTGTATTTATTTGAGTGAATACATTATTCACAGTTTAATAATAATAATAAAAATATATATATATATGTTTTGTTTTGTGAAAAAAAATTCTGCTGTACCGAAAACGTACCGAACCGAACCGTGACCAAAAAACCGAGGTACGTACCGAACCGAAATGTTTGTGAACCGTTACACCCCTACAACTGCAACGAAAGTAACACAAACAATTATGTTAAAGTACTATGATACTGTACTGATATCTTCAGACTTTGTTCTTTACTTTATCCGTCTTTATATGTAGAAGATATTAAGTTTTCTCCGTCATGTTGTTTCCATAGCAACGACAACTTCCTGTCAACTCGCCTTCAAAATAATATATTATATCCCTTTTAGTTTCACAGAACACAAATTGGGTTATTTACATAATATGTTTACATGATTTTGTTGTGCAATAAAACAACCCGATGGACACACGATAAAGGAAATGTTCAAATTCGGCTGTGATCGTAGCAGCATCGGGCCATTCGTGAGGGCATCTTAAGCCATCGTATGACCGCCGGTGGAGTGTCTCAGGCTCCGGCAGCAACTTCGTGAGCGGTGGCAAAATCTTTGGCATGCCAAAAAATTGCCGAAGGGCCTTGCGAAGGTTCATTTTCGTGTTGAATTCGTGTGTCAATTTTGCCCTTCGTAAGGCCATCGTGAGGGCATCTTGTTATCATCGGTGCCATCGGGCATTCGCCCCGATCAGAGTGAGGGTGAATGCACCGATGATAACACGAAGATGACACGACTTGACAAGATGTCCTCACGAGTGCCTTACGAAGTTGCCGCTCACGAAGTTGCTGCCGGAGCCTGAGAAACTCCACCGGTGGTCATACGATGGCTTAAGATGCCCTCACGAATGGCCCGATGTTGCTACGATCACAGCCGAATTTGAACATTTCCTTTATCGTGTGTCCATCGGGTGTCAAATTTCGGGACAGTGTGACAGGGGCTTAATGAAAGCCAATTTGTAATATGTTCACAGTAGAGCAATGTTCATACCAAATTTCATGAACATGAGAGAAACTATATTGGGCTTCCACCCAGTGCGGGGGGCTACATGTTATCACATGTACAAAATACCTGTACATTAGACCAAAGGTCTCGGGCTCTGTTGTACCTTGTTCTCTGCTCCGAAGTCTTTGGCCTCCACCTGAGCCACCACGTCGAGGCCGAGGGCCGACAGGGTGCTGCAGAGGGCCAGACCCAGAGCCTGGCCCGGCAGACCCATCAGCATCTGCCGGACAAACTCCGCCGTGAAGGCCTTGATGGGGCGGGTCATCTGCTCCTCGCTCACCACCGCCACGCCGGGCCCTGAGGCGCTGGGCCGCCGGTATAGAGGCTTACCCAGAGCAATAGGGCCATTTGTAGGCATCAGATCCTCAGTGGGGGGGCAGGTACCTGAACAAACAAGATGTCACACACTCTTTAGACAGCAGGTACATGAGATGATGAGCGAAGTTTCAACAATGGTAAATATTCCTGTACAGCATGAATTGGTCTGAACATTGTGATATGTTACTGCATGAGGGGAAATCAAACATGTCTTCCACACTTCTTGTATAAAGTTTAGCTTTAAAGTGTGATCCGGAAGTTAGCATTACAGGGGCTCCCTAAAAAAAAAAATGGAATTTCTCCATTGGAATTCAGAATTATTGCAGTAAATAAAATCAGTGTCAAACATGTCTATGATACTTACACATTTTGTTCAGCACGATCATCTCCACATATTAATAATCGTTATGAATATTGATGCGTAAATGCAATCGACAGAAGTAAAAGCTAACGCTATAAAGGAACTACAACACAGTCACATGACAGTTAAAGCAGCTGACGTTTGGCATGGTGTTTATTAGTTTCTTTTGGACACGTTTTAGCAACTGACTGTTTGTCAGATGCCCAAAAACTTCAGACACTCACCAGTGGGATATTTACTGACGTATTTTATGTCGTAGAACAAAACGTGAAAATCTCTTTCAAGCATTTCAACACGTTACAAAAATAAATGTTAAATTGCTCACTAAATTCTGTACTTAAATTCTTATTTAGTTATTTATTTAGCATGTGACTGGTCATAAGTGAGTGGGTGGGGGCTGATCATTGGTCTGAAAGAACTTGCTGAGTTCATTGTGAGTCCTCAGCTACTTGTATCAGTGCAGAAGTCTCACCAGACAGAGTCTGAGCGAAGGAGGCACACAGCCTGAAGAAGTCCCTGATGGTCTGCAGCCTCTTGAGGAAGAACACCTCCTCCATGAGCTGTCTCTGACTCGGGTTGTCAAAGAAGTGAAGCTGCGTGGCTCGAGCCTCCCTCAGGACATCCACCTTCCTCCAGGCCAGCGGCAGCTCTAGTGAGCTCAGCTGAAGGTGAGGAAGAGGAGAATGTGGTAAGGGAATGAAGGTAACTGCAAATAACTGTTAGTCATACAAACAATCTAGAATGGAAGCATGAGGATGGGAAATCTCAATATAAAACTACTATCTAACATCTGCAAGAAGGCTAAGGGTTACCTTCTCTGTGAGCTGTCCGAAGGCAGTCTCCAGCTGAGTGAACATGCCATCAAAGGCCACCAACAGCATCTGCCCCGCAGACATCTTGGGTGTGTCCGGCCCCGGCCCCTCCATACTGCGAGGCTGGATCAGCTCAGAGTACTGGGCACGCAGCATCCTGAGCACAAACAAACACATTTGGTCAGACTCTTTTGTGAAAAACAAACAATCAAACAAGGTTATCATGAATCCTTACGATCCCCAAATCAACATGGTGCAAGTCGGTACTTTCCTGCATACACTTCCTGTAATAAGAGGGGCCCTATTATGCTAATGTTCACGTTGATATTTGTATGTTGTGCCTTTACTGTGTTAAATGCTAAATGTTAAAAAAACCTCCCTCTGGAGGGAACACAGGGATTTGAGCCTTTGCACACCATTTACATGCACTAACACCTAGAGAACACACCACAGGAGAGGGGAAACCCCAACATCAGAATAGGGACCCTTTAAAACCAATGTGAGGATATTTATACATTTTCAGATAATGCAAATTCACATTGATCAACTTGGCGTGATTGTTTTGTATTAGTTCTGCAATAAAATTCGCCATTGTCCCATTCGAAGGTTTTCGATCACTTAAAGGGGACCCATCATGCAAAATGCACCTTTGTACGTCTTTTATACATGAATATGTGTCCCCGGTAGTGCTGCGTACCTGGACTCACAATCAGGTTCAGGTCCGGACTCAAGTCCAGAGGTTCAGGTTAAGGTCCGGACTTATAAGTCCGGACCTGAACCCATGGCTTGTGTCAAGTTGTGTGAGTAACTAAAGTGAACTTATTGTGAGCTAATTATCAATTGAAAATTAACTCATAATCAACTCAAATTCAAACTCATCAGGTTTATTGTGCTCCCTTCCAACTTGTGTCTACATTTCTCTACAAAGTACAAATGTAAAAAAAACACTTTTTGCCACTTAGTCTACAAATGACTTATGACAGCAACTACAGTGAACTACTACAAAGTTCAAACATTTATTTCATTTACCAAACTAAAGTAACCAAACAGTCCCTGAGCTGACTGAGCCTAAATCCCTAAAACGTTGCTGAAAGGTAGAGTGTAGAGTAGACTATACGCATTACACTGTTACACACCTACTATACAGTATAGGCTACACTGTAGTGACTGTACAGTCAGAGTGTACTGTACTGTCTGTACACCATGTATTTTCTACAACTCTACATGTGTACATTATACAGTACATACTACATACATAGTGATGTACATACTGTTAGAAATTAAAATCAATGTTGATATGGCGTAATTTTGAATTAAATACACTATTTAATTTAAATCAGTTTTATTCTGAAAAAACCGGAAGTTCACACTATTAACTTAATACTTTTATTCTGAAAATTATTCACTTCCGGTTAGCATTAGCATGTGGCGAAATGCTACGTTTTCAAACCGTGAATCGAAGGTGAAATGACATGTGATGTTGTACACTGAGCACACTGGGATTAGCACTCATTTATTGAGGCTGAATAACGTTTATCAGGAAATGTTTAAATAACCACAGACACCAGAATATACATAAGTGCTAGTTTTTTTGCGAGTCCAAGTACCGGTTCCCGACGTTCCGGTTTTAACCGGACTTGAACCGAAACTTTTTACAAGTCCAGTACCGGTTCGGCGTACCGGTACGCAGCACTAGTCCCCGGTGTGTCAGGGAACTCACCAAGTGTCAGAAAACACAACCCTCTCTATTTTCCTCCATACCCAAATCTCTAAAAACGGGGCTGCAACGGATCTGATACAGACTGATCCAGATTTGAAAATAGTCTGACGTCAGAAACTAGGAGCTCCGCCTATATGGCCAACTGTTCACCTATCAGGGGAATGTGGGGTTGCGTGGCATGGTAACAGCATGGTAACAGCATGGTAACAGCATGGTAACAGCATGGTAACAGCATGGTAACATGATGCTCGTGCCTCGCCCCCTCCTTTGCAGGGGGGCGTGGTCAGCTGCAGCTCATTTGCCACAGAATCAGCCCTTGTGAAAACAGGGCTGGAAAAGAGCAAATAGAGCGAAATGAGGCATGGCTAAAATGCAGGATCTGTTTGGTATTTTGAAAAAAATACTTCACAGACATGTTTTTTACAGGTATGACCCTCCAATACATTATTCAAATATAGCATGATAGGTCCACTTTAAGCCAACACTGTCTGATTTGACTCCAGTATAAAGCCGTTCCTCACCTGGTGATGTGGAGGCAGCGGTTGTGCCCGTCGGGCTCCAGCCCTGTAGTTGCCATGAGACTGTCCACCAGGCCCTGCAGGCCCAGCCCGTCAGAGCTCTGCTCCACCAGCTGCTCCAACTCCCCCAGCATGGCCTCCAGGGTGGGCTCTCCCTTCACCATGCAGCGCAGAGCCTCCGGGAAGATGATCTGCCGGAAGTTGGTGTTTAGCTCCTGCAGGAGAGAGACAGTCAGACACGCTGCTCTGACAGAGACCTTTGTGACCTGCTCTATCAAAATCACTCACATGGACCCCGACACACACTTTCAGTTACACACACACTGTTATCAGTTCTCCAAATTCTGAGAAAAAGGCCTTTAGGTTTGCTGACAATATTTTTAGCCTCATCGCTGAATTAAGCGATATTATTTTAACATTCTGAAAGCCAAGGCTTCTTTTTAATATATAAATCAGAAGAAAACCCCCCGCTGTGTTACCATCAGTCTGTCATTCTTTACTTCAGGGAGACGTAGGGAGGGGGGAGCGGTGCTGATCAGAGTGAGAGGAGACAGTGATCACTGAAGTTGACACCCTGTCTTTACAAATGTCCAAAATATATTAATTGTCAGAATATGGCGATAATATTTTCATATTCTGAAAGCCAATAGAGGGTTGTCTTTCTATGCTATCTCGGAATGCGCTCGCAACATCAGACTGATTCTCACTCAGTTACACACATCTAAAAAACTGCTGTGTTTTGAGAGTGTACCCACCTGTAAGCAGGTGTGCACAGCGTTGGCCAGGTACACGGCCTGGGTGGTGGCTGAAGGTGCCGGCAGGTCCAGGTCGTGGGGCAGCAGGGGGCATCGCTGTAGCAGTGTAGCCAGAGTGCTGACGTTTCCCATCATGCTGCAGAGCTCCTCCAGGAACCAGGCCCCGTCCCGAGAGATCAGGTCCACCAGCTGCTCCCCTGCACTGGCTGCTGCGCCCTCCATCACCAGGTTCCTCCTGGAACAAAACCTCCGTCACTCCTGTTCACAGGAAACTTTCTTCCCCTTATGGAAGCACCACATTTCTGAAGGACTAGGTCTAATTCGATGTAATGGTGGTATTTTAAAGCTTTAGTAATACAGCTGAATAATGATTTTGGCAATGGTAAATAGAATGTATTTAGAAAGTACTTGGTGGAGTGATACTAAAACAATAACTCTAATAACTATTTTAATATTATGCTACTACTGTATATTCAAATAAACCCCATATTTGACCCAAGTGAAATGAAACACATTATTGCATCGATACTTGTAAAAATATATGTTGCTGAAATGGGCCATTCTGCATAATGAGTACTTTTACTTCTGCTACTTAAGCAAAAGTAAATACGTATGAGCATCAAAATAAACTGGGGTAACATTTTGAATGCAGTACTTTTACTTATAAGATTCATTTGTACTCTGTAGCATGAGCTTTAACTAGATCTGAGTACTTCTACCCCAACACAGAATGAGAGACATGTCTACTTGCTGCTCATTTTAATGTTTAATATATTTGTATCTTATTGAATCTTTTAAACATTTTAAATTGTGGAAGACTTGACACTGCTGCTGGAACAAAATGATTTCCCGATGTTGGGATAAATAAAGTATCTCTCCAACCTGCAGAGCGTGCACAGGGCCGATGTGATGATGCCGGCCAGGCTGAGGGCCCCTGGCTCCCCGTTCTCCCGCAGGAACACGCTGATGCAGTGCTCGATCTCCTGCAGCTGCTCCTCGCAGGCGGCTGCCGTGGTGCCCTCCGCCTTCAGCCGCTCCGCATGGTGCAGCACGCGCTCGTTGGTTTCAGCCGCCTGGTGCTGCAGAGTCAGCTCCACACTGGACAGGAACTGGCAGGAGGCGGCGGGGGGCTGCGGGGCGAACAGCACCTCGTATCTGTAAAAAGAGGGGAAACAAAGCTGTAGGCATTGTACATGACGGGAGGAGGCACCAGGCCCTGAACCAGGGGGGGTCAAACTCACTTTTAGTTCAGGGGCCACATCAGTTCTCAAAGTGGGCCGGACCAGTAAAATCATAGCATAATAACCTATAAATAATGACAACTCCAAATTGATCCCTTGGTTTTTGTGCAAAAAATACATTTTGAAAATGTTCACAATGAAGGAACTATGATTTTACAAAAACATTATGAACAACCTGACAGTAAAGAAAAATAAGGGCCATTTCAATAAGATTTCTTAGTATCTGGAACTGAACAACATAGTATTATATACTTTAGGATCTAAAAAACTTGTCAAGATATAGAAAATTATTTGACATACATTTCTACATGTAGTAATTAATTCCTATAAGGAAGAAGGTTCAGTTATCCCCCTGCCTAGTCAAATGTATACATACAAAATACATCAAAGTTGTGAAAATTGCAGTTAATATCTTCAATTTAATATATACACTTTGCAAAGTCATCCCGTATGTTGGACACTCATTTTCTAAACAATGAGCCCCCCAGGTGTGTGTTTATACACACGGTTAGCCAGCTCGTTCATTCAGCGCGAGCCAATAGTAACAGTTTATTATAAGCCATGAACCCGATGTTAGCATGCAGAAAAGGGTCCGAGCAGCTTACTGTCTGTAGATGAGCTGGCAGTGCTCCACCGTCATGTCCCTCAGCAGCTCCTCCAGCCAGGCCTTCCACTGGTGTGCGCGGTGCAGCAGCAGGGTGGCTCTGGGGTACAGCAGAGCCACTGTGGCGTAGCTGTGCAGCTGCTCCAGGCAGCCGCGCAGGGCCCCTCGGCGCTGCTGCAGCAGGGCGCTCACCTCCGCCTCCAGGCTCTCACACTGGCTGATCAGGTGGGCCTGGCCCGCGTTCTGCAGGAAGGCTGTCGCTGGGACATAGCTGGGGGGACCTGAGGAGAGGGACAATCAGGAACACAGCTCAAGACAACTAATACAACACGCTCCATGTGGCACCTTTAAGAATACTACTCCACCACACTGATTTATAGACAGTAAACAAATGGACACCCATGACACATGAACAGGGCAGTGGTATTCCAGGAAAAAAGTTTGGAGTTATTAGATATCTTTGTCAAAGTTTTCCCAGAACTTTCTATAATGTAAAGTCAACACTCAATAATAAAGGCATCACGTAACAGAAGCTTAAGACAAGACTGAGGGAAAGTGCCTGTGAATCAATGTATGTACTTCTGTGCTAACAATTGCCATTTTGAATGTTAGGAGTGCATCCCATTGTTGAATATGGCAAAATGCACTATAAGAATCAGAATGGTGCACTCGCATTTAAAAAGTTCACACTCAATGATCACCATCTTGGCCACATTACGGCATTACACGATAAGCCGTGATTGTGGCTGCTTTACAAATAAAAGTTTAACATGTGGGTTTTCTTCACCATTTAATAAATGTACCACTAAAGTGGATTTGAAAAAAGCCCCCAATTCAAAGGGTTAATTGAGCAGTCTAATGACTGCAAACCATACGGTTGCTAGCTAACAGAGGCGTTCAAATGCAATCACTGCATCAGTGTTCACGGAGTTTCTTAAAGGTGGGGTAGGTCATTTTGGAGAAACCAGCTCGAGTGCGCTAGAATTTGAAAATACACAGCCGGAACAAATCTGCCACTTCCTTACAGAGCCCCTCCTCCAACACACAGGAACGCGCACACGACCAATGAGGGCACGAGATAAGTTTGTGCACAGATGGAAGGCTGACAGGCAGGTAGGCCATCCAGTTACTTTAGCCGGCTCAGATGATTGGTCGTGCTTTTTACAGCGCCACGGCTTCCACTGATGACATTTCTTTATGGATTTGTTGTCAAAGCACTTCAGATATTCATTGCTATCGGGATGTTAAGAGCATTCCATGGAATATAACAAAAAGTGTATCTCGAGCCGGTTTCTCAAACTTACCTACCTCACCTTTAATTGAGACACAGCAATTTTATGCAAAAATGCCCTTAAGAAATTGCACATTTTTGCGTGAATCACTTCCTGTGGGACTGACCCAGATCTATGGGGCTGCTGATGTCCTGCAGCAGGCTGGCCAGCTGCGTGGCCTCCAGGTTGGAGAACGCCGCCTGGTACTGAGAGATCCACTGGTCCAGGTCCGACAGCTTGCTCTGGATGGCCTCCTGCACGGTGCGCTGCCTTGACTGCAGCTGGGTGTGTTCAGAGTACCTGTGGGGAGGAAGAGGGGGGGTAAATACCCTTTCAGAATACACTCATATGAGCTGCTCCCCTGCCCTGAGGGGACATATTAACCGTAATGTTTTTTTAAATGTCCTACAATCTGAATGGAAAATGACTTAAAGTTCATCTAACATGGATTTGGAATATAATATTAACATAGTATAGTGCTGTGGTGTCAGACCTGTGCTCCAGGGTGAGGATCAGGTGGTCCTGGTGGTTCTCGGCCCCCTCCAGGAAGGCCATCTCCTCCTGTAGTTTTGCCTGCAGTTTCTCCCCCTGGCAGAGCAGCTCCTGCAGGACTAAGTACTCCTCCACAGCCTCCTCCACCTGCGGCAGCACGGCCAGCATCTCGTCTCGATTCTTAAACCAGTTCACCTGCACACAGAACACACACACACACTCTTAAGGCATGAGTCTACATAGCGCTGGTGACTTCAATGTAGAAATGAGAATAGAAGCATGTTCATGCCGTGTCTTTCTTTATTATAACAAAGGCCTAAAGACCATTTCAATGAGCAGATGGGCCGGGCAGAGACTGGATGTTGCTGCCGATGAGTGTTAGTTAGTGGAGGACTCATTCATACACTCGGCTCCTGTTGGACCTCACCTTGATCTCAGCCACCCTGGAGGAGAACAGGGAGCGGGTGATGTCTCTCTCCATCTCCCTCTTGCTCTGCTTGCTGTCAGCCTGCTGGCCTCCTCCTCCGTACACGGCGCCAGCGAAGCCCACCTCCCCCCCGGCCGTCCAGTCCACCAGGGGGTCGTAAACGAAGGCCTCCAGCAGGGTCAGCAGGGTCTCTCTGCCCCGACGCATCATCTGCACCACCTGGAATCACACCATCATCTTCAGCACTCCAGAAACATTTAGCAAGAGCCAGTAAACATTCAAGTTAGAGATGAAAACTAAAGATGAATCATTGAAACCAGAACATGCAATATTAGCCGTTTACTGCCCAGGTTTCTCTTCCTCCTATCGAGAGAAGAGGTCATTACCACATCCCATCTGAGGTGCCCAGTGTGTGACAAAGGACAGATAGATGGGGAGCGTGTCAAACTATTCAATATATGCAATTCTCCTGAGGAAGGTCCAAGTACAAGGGAGAAGATTATTGATTTATTTACAATACCAAGAGATGATGGTGTCAGGAGATTTACATTTATAGATGACAAGTTGACTAAAAAAGTAGTTGAAGCCCAAAAAGATACAATACTGATATCAAAAAACGTTAACGAACTTTCAGTAGATGTGTGGCAAACTTTGAATCAAACTCAAAAGTAACATTCCTCAGTTTTCCACAAATGATTCATTTTTCAAGTTTTGACAGAATTTCCTTTTGTGTATTCCCAGTAAAGTTTTCATTTCTTAAAATGCAAGTAAAAAAAAACAAAAAAATATCAAAACTAATCCAAGCACACTCTTTGGCTTCAGCAAGTTCACAAATGGTTTAACAATGAAGTCCTGAACTGTAAGCATGACACAGTTCAGTGTGAGTGTGATGGGGCCTGGGAGTGTGAAAGGACAGTTACCTGTTCACAGGACAGCCTGAAGATGCCCTCCACCCCCGTCACTCCCAGAGCCGTCTCTATGTTGTGGGTCATCCTGAAGGGGACCTTCTCCGGCACCCTCAGGCTCTTCCCTGGTGACGCAAACAACGTGGAAACAGATCAGATTAAAACGTTGTTATGTTGTGCGGCACAAATCATTTGATCAGCAATAGAATAGACTTGTATCTAGACATGCTCTCTTTCAAAATGCCAAAAACATATTGACCGGCAGGGGCTCAGTCAGTAAGGGCTTGGACTGTGAGCTGTAGGGTCGCTGGTTCAAGTCCCCGACCAGACCTAAATATGGAGTGTGGACTGACACTTGGAGAGGTCCTTCCTGGGCCCTGCCGTGGTGCCCTTGAGCAAGGCACCGGACATCCCCCTCACCCCCATTGCTCCCCGGGCGCTGTACAATAGCTGCCTGGCTCCTAGTGCTAGACTCCTGGTACTAGGATGGGTTGAATGCAGAGGCCATTTCCACTGTGTGTGCTGCGTCCTCTGCATGTGTGACCATTAGGGGTGTAACGATATACTATTCGTATCGCTGAAGCATCACCCGAACGGTACCAAAAGAAAAATGACAAATGCAAACCCAACTCCCACTAGCATTTAAGCCTCCACCACTCACAAAAAGTTCAGACCGAGCCAAAGCTATTACATACGCCAAATATCCTTATGTTGCCATGTTGGCAAAGCGCTACCTGGCTGTATCTGCTACCTCTGTCCCTAGCGAGAGGGTGTTCTCCACAGCAGGAGACATTGTTATGCTGCGTCCACACCGGACGCGATGCGATGCTTGGGGGCGGTGCGATTACATGTAAAGTCAAAGCAGAGACGCGGACATACGCAAATTCACTCCGACGGCGAGCATGAAGCGGTGGACGCGGCGCGAATCACGCGATTGAGGCGATTGAAGGGGGCCGCGTCAAACGCGAGTTACAATTTTTCAACTCAAGTATCATATTCACGTGACGCGTTCTCGCGAAAGCCAATCAGCGTTGGGATTCCCTCTGACGTCCTGCCGTTGATCGGTTGTAAAGATGGAAGAGATGATCGTTGTGGCTGTGAGTGGGTTCCCGGAGATATAAGATACACTTCCACAGAAGGTACAAAGCAGCAATTGCTGTTCCTCCATAGTTAAGGACAGAAATAACCAATCTTGCATGGAAGTGTAAACAACCTTAACTGTCCGTCAACGGCGCTGCGCGTCAACGGTATGTCTGTTTTGAATGACTCGATATAACAAACTGCAAGCCGCGGTGAAACTCGAGCGTTTAGAGCGAAGCGAATATTCTCATCGCGTCCGGTGGGAACGCAGCATTAGTGCCAGCAGATCTGCCCTTTCGCCAAGCAATGTGGACAAGTTCATTTTTCTTAAAGAAAACATGAAAATACAATGACAAGCAAGCAAGTCCTAATGTCAAGCTGGCTGCTTAGGTACTAGTACAGTACAGTTCAAATACAGATTATTTCAGTTCATCGAAATGCTGCACATTAATGTTTATTTGATTATATTTGGTATTTATTTGAGTGAATACATTATTCACAGTTTAATAATTATTAAAAAACCCCGCAAAAATATGTTTTGTGATCATTTTTTCTGCTGTACCGAAAACGTAACGAACCGTGACCTAAAAACCGAGGTACGTACTGAACCGAAATGTTTGTGAACCGTTAAACCCCTAGTGACCATTAACCCTCTGGAGTCAGTGGACGCGCATCATTTACGTAATTAATCATATATTTTCGATTATAAGGAGTAGAAATATGATTCAGATATCCGCGGAATTGCTGGAAGAGTAGCTTTCCAGCGGTATCTCCTGTGAGACTGTGACCAGGGCACAGCAGCCAATATGGCCGCTCAAAGCAGCTTGACTTTACACTGTGGTGGATTCGTGTGTCCGTCAAGGAAATCTCATGGTCTGAAATGACCAATGGACATCGAGAAATCACTAAGGACCTACCAACCATGAACTCATTAACTTTTTCTTGGGACAAAATAGACTCCATTAGCAAACGTTTACTCTGTGAGAACGTTATTTTGGTGTGTATAAGTGAGATTACATGTGTAGATGATTAAATTAATCATTTATTCGTTCCACAACAGAGACATTTACAGTGACATGTTTTTGCCATCGATTATTGTATCATACTGTTCTGTACAGATGAGGCTGTGGTTGATTTATTTATATGTGTGCCTGTGATTATTTTACCGTCCTGTACAGATGAGACTTTGTAATCAGATGTAGCCTATGTACAGTGGGGCAAAAAGTATTTAGTCAGCCACCAATTGTGCAAGTTCTCCCACTTAAAAAGATGAGAGGCCTGTAATTTTCATCCTAGGTATACCTCAACTATGAGAGACAGAATGAGAAAAAAAAAAATCCAGAAAATCACATTGTCTGATTTTTAAAGAATTGATTTGCAAATTATGGTGGAAAACAAGTATTTGGTCAATAACAAAAGTTCATCTCAATACTTTGTTATATACCCTTTGTTGGCAATGACAGAGGTCAAACGTTTTCTGTAAGTCTTCACAAGGTTTTCACACACTGTTGCTGGTATTTTGGCCCATTCCTCCATGCAGATCTCCTCTAGAGCAGTGATGTTTTGGGGCTGTCGCTGGGCAACACAGACTTTCAACTCCCTCCAAAGATTTTCTATGGGGTTGAGATCTGGAGACTGGCTAGGCCACTCCAGGACCTTGAAATGCTTCTTACGAAGCCACTCCTTTGTTGCCCGGGCGGTGTGTTTGGGATCATTGTCATACTGAAAGACCCAGCCACCAGGGTGGGAATTTCACGACGGCCACGACGGCCATGGCCGTCGTTGCCCCGCACTTTGGCCGTGATGCCCTGTGAAAAAAAATGCAATTCACGGCCAAAGTGGCCTTGGTGCCCCTGTCAAAAGTTCCAGTGTAAACAACGCTAGTAAAGTCATATTAGTGCGCGCAGTAGGATAGTCCCGTGCCTGTGGATCAGAGCGATTGCTCTGCTGTGATTGTTCCGTCAGAAATGCCTGTAGGGGCCCGACAGCCTGCTCCTCAGCCGCGGGAGCAAGACAAGCACAGGTAAGCAAACGGACCAAGCTGTTTTGATATGATTTAACTGAAGTATGTGGTAGTATTTGAAAGGACTTAACATTTACGTGTTTATAGAAAGTACTATTGATAGGTAATTACCATTGTATTAGCCTATTTAAAGTCGACTCGTTACATTTTGTCATGAAAACTAGCGATAGCTAGCTAGTTTGGATAGCGCTAACGTCTTCCCTTCAAGGGGTATACATCTAGTGTTGCTTCTACAAGCTAGCAGATAGCTGTCACCTTTGAATCTAGTATTTTTCTTGCTAAGCGGTTTTGATATAATACATGACTGACTTATGTGGTTTATGGCTGAACTTAACGTATACGTTAAAGAAACACTATTGCTATTCAGCCATTTGTAAAACGACTGGTGTTGACGTTAGTGCTACACTTTTCAGTCATGTTGATTGACCAGCGTAATTTAACCAAACGGCCTTTGTGCCCTGTCATGTGGCCTTTGTGCCCTTGAAAAAAATGTGAACGGGAAGGCCAAATGGCCTTGCCCCTAAAATGACGAAATTCCAAGCCTGCCAGCCACGTTTCATTTTCAATGCCCTTGCTGATGGAAGGAAGTCGTCACTCAAAATCTCACGATACATGGCCCCATTCATTCTTTCCTTCCTTTACACGGTTCAGTCGTCCTGGTCCCTTTGCAGAAAAACAGCCCCAAAGCATGATGTTTCCACCCCCATGGTTCACAGTAGGTTAGGGCTGTACCCAAATATTCGACTATTCGAATATTCGTTCGTTGGCCAACTATTCGTTTCAATTTCATTATTCGGATATTTGTTTTTTTATTTTTTTCCAAAACAATTATTTTTGTTCCTAAATGTATGCTATCAATAAAGGTGAATTGCCATATTCTTATACTATATTTATACTTTTGAATTGCACTGTTAAAATGCGGAAATATATACAATCTCAGCCTGTGCTCCTGACATCGCGTTCACTCACAGTCACGAACGGCACGCTTCATCTCGTTTCACACACCTCAACACAAAATGCCGAAGACTTCAGCTGTGTGGGACCATTTTAAATTGGACGACGGTAAGAAGAAGGCAGTGTGCCAAATATGCGACAAGAAACTGGCCTACCACGGTGGCACAACAACTCTGAAAAGTCACCGGATGCTGTAAGTACTAGCCTAGCTTAGCTTAGCTGTTGTCAAGTTGCCATGATGAAGCTGCTTTATCCGCCGTTTAAACAGTAACGTTACACATGATAACATCGTGCACTTACTTTGCTTGGAAAATAGTTGCAAGCAAGAAACCGAATTGTTTTTTTATATTAGTTTTTAAATGTTATCCAAATAGTGAAAATAATAGGAGCAATGTGGGAACATCTGGGACTAAGGCAATTATTGGCATACAGTTCGTTCATTTATTTTTCGTTCTTCATTTATTTAAATACTGTTTACTGTATCGGTAACAAGTATTACACTGTTAGGCCTACTGTTACGGCTATGTTATTAAAAGTATTGTTGTTATAACAGAAATATGTGTTTTGTATCTTCAGGTTGTAAAACGTTATAGACGGAATTTGGAACCAGATTTGGTCCCCGGGCGCTGCGCTGCGGCTGGGTTAAATGCAGAGGACACATTTAGTTTTAATGTATGCGAGTACTGAGACAATAAATAAATATAAATCGTAATAGTATGCTCTTTCTGCGCTTCTGCTTAACAGCGTGTTGTCAGGTGTCTGAGAGTATTATGAAAAAAATGTGGGAAAAACATTTTTTATTAAAAAAGAAAAAATTCTCTCCGCACCGAATATTCGAATATTCTCTGCTGATTACTACCGAATATCCGGAGCCCGAAAAATGGTATTCGGGACAGCCCTACAGTAGGTATGGTGTTCTTTGGATGCAACTCAGCATTCTTTCTCCTCCAAGAGAATTGGATTTCTCCTCCTCCTCCAATCCTCCAAACACGTCTAGTTGAGTTTTTACCAAAAAGTTCTATTTTGGTTTCATCTGACCATATGACATTCTCCCAATCCTCTTCTGGATCATCTAAATGCTCTCTAGCAAACTTCAGACGGGCCTGGACATGTACTGGCTTAAGCAGGGGGACACGTCTGGCATTGCAGGATTTGAGTCCCTGGCGGCGTAGTGTGTTACTGATGGTAGCCTTAGTTACTTTGGTCCCAGCTCTCTGCAGGTCATTGACTAGGTCCCCCCGTGTGGTTCTGGGATTTTTGCTCACCGTTCTTGTGATCATTTTGACCCCCCCACAGGTGTATTTTGTACTGATAACGAGTTCAAACAGGTGCCATTAATACAGTTAACGAGTGGAGGACAGAGGAGGCTCTTAAAGAAGAAGTTACAGGTCTGTGAGAGCCAGACATCTTGTTTGTTTGTAGGTGACCAAATACTTATTTTACCGAGGAATTTACCAATTAATTCATTAAAAATACTACAATGTGATTTCCTGGATTATTTCCCCCCATTCTGTCTCTCATAGTTGAAGTGTACCTAGGATGAAAATTACAGGCCTCTCATCTTTTTAAGTGGGAGAACTTGCACAATTGGTGGCTGACTAAATACTTTTTTGCCCCACTGTATATGTGTGTCTGTGATTTTATACTGAATGTAAAGTAACTGGAAATACCTGTGTGTGTGTGTGTGTGTGTGTGTGTGTGTGTGTGTGTGTGTGTGTGTGTGTGTGTGTGTGTGTGTGTGTGTGTGTGTGTGTGTGTGTGTATGAGTGAGAGAGAGAGCGAGAGACTACTGTCCAACTTCCAAAACTTTCTTTTTATGTGTGCATTGTTATTTGTGCTTGAGCAACATTTTACTTGAACTTTATTTCAATGAAATTAGTTATAAAATTATTGTCCTACATTTTAATTTGTTTTACAGAGATGTTTCACAGCTGCCTGGGTCTAGTGGCCCACAGGCGGCGTTTATCCAGCAGCCAGAACATCCATCTGTGCCGGCCCCCAGGTCAAGATCTACTGTGGCTAAAGGGCCTTCACCAGAGCCATCACCACCAAGGACCAACAGACCAGCATCACTACAGCTGCCTCCACCTCCATCTGCGGCTGCCACCAGGTCAAGATACACCTCAGCACAAAGGCTCCACCACAGCCATCACCTTCAACCCAGCCAGCAAGGAGGTCTCATGGAGGTCTCGTATAGCACTTGTACCCCCCACCTACACAGCAGCCCATGCACCATCACCCCCATCTTCACAGCAGCCAGACCCACTGTTTTGGAAGACAGACAAAGACCTTGACACTGTCTTGACATTTATAATGAATAGTTGGTTGAAAGTTCTGATGTTCAATATTATAAATAGTGAGATTTTCCAGTTTCTTATATTTATATAAATAGTTGGTTGAAAAAAACATTTATAATAAATTGTTGGTTGAAAAAAAAAGTTTGAATGCTCAATTTGTATTTGTACACATCATATGAACCTTGGTATGTAATATGAAGTCATTATTCAGTCCTGATGTATCTCAGTCCCTGCTGTGGTGAAAGTAGAGTGACCTATTTTACTCAAAATTCAAATACATTTTTTTTTCATTTTAGACATGTATTACACATTTATATACAGTGTAATTCAAATATTTCACTACTTTTGTGATCCTAAGACTTTGGTAACCAAATCTAAAACACCAAAACAATTCGATCACATGAGTAAATTTGTGTTTTCACAAGAATTTTGAAGATTTTCCGAAAATCGGATTTCACATTTTAAGCTTTAGAGCTACTTATCTCATCAAACTGTGCTCTCAGGTGAGTAATTTGCATATATAGCAAGACCAGAGATTGTCCTGAACATTTTGATATTAACACATGGGGTGCCATGTTAGAAGAAATACATTTAAAGAGGTCATTTAAGGAAACATCTAAAAATCAAGAAAATACCCTTAGACTCCAGAGGGTTAAAGAGGTAATTTAAGGAAACATCTAAAAATCAAGAAAATACCCTTAGACTCCAGAGGGTTAAAGAGGTAATTTAAGGAAACATCTTAAAATCGAGAAATACCCTTAGACTCCAGAGGGTTACATCGCTCCAATTCTATACACTGTTTCATAAAGCAAGACGACTGTTACCAAGACACCATTCAGAGAAAAAGGCATTCAAAGTTTGCTGACAATATTTTAGCCAGTCATTTTAAAAGGGGACCATTTGGCCCCCCCTTAGGACCACCATTGGATTAGCTGGGAATCTGAAATCTGTGTTGGTCTATAAAACAGCTTGTTAGAAGGCTGTCCCTCATCACGTTCAACAGAAAGTGGATAGATCACAGAGATCCATCATACTGATTAGGCCAACTCATTTTTAGCTAGTCGCATCGTAGACTAAATAGATTTTCTGAAAGACTTTAAAACCAACCAAAACCCCAAATGACCAAAACACACATTTTTCACATTAATCCACGATCTGGGAATGTACCTTTGCGACATCCGACTGATTTCAATAAAGCGGGTCACATATATTCAGCAGTTAAACTCACTTTACACAAACTCAAGCAAAACAATATGAAACTGACCTTTTTCAAAGCACACATTGTAGTCAATGTGCACCACCTCTCCAGTGGTCATGTCAATCAACACGTTGTCGAGGTGACGGTCACCGAGGCCGATGATGTATCCCACCATTGACATGACAGCAGTGGATCTGGCGTAGGACTGCAGCAGAGAGAGAGACGGGTTAGAAACACAACAGAACATTTAATAATCAGACATGTCCGCTGAGCAGGGGTTACCTGAGTGACCCTCCACCACTCGCTGGGGGTGGTGCACGAACACCACAGCTCCTTGGCCAGCAGGTTGGAGGGCGTAGTCTCCATCAACTCCTTCAGCACGTCCTTCATGACGCTCAGGGGCCAGTCTCGCCTGGTCACATCCAGACTGAGCCCCACAGCCTTCAGAGCCGGCCCGATGCGGCTGTAGTACAGCTCACTGGGGCGGGGGACCGGGGGCACCGGCTGCTGCTGGAAGGAGTCCTGGGCCTGGTCAGGACAAGAATAAGTGTGTCAATTTTACTTGAGAAAAAAAACGTTTTAGTTGTGCTTTAATATGGGTTGCAACAGGAAAGGAGCTGCGTTACCTTCTGAGCCTGCAGCACCGCCTCCCTCTGCTGCCAGCGCTTGTAGAGGCCGAAGAGCGGCGTGGCCCCGTCTACCCACTGGATGAGTCCAGACCGGGTCCCGAGGGGGGTGACGGAGTAGTGGCGGGCGTGGAAGTGCGGCTGCTCCTGCTGGTTGATCTTGGTGAACATGGTGTTGACGATTGACAGGAACTGCATGATGCGCTCGTCCAAATGCAAATCCTCCAGACCTGAGAGACAAGAGTTCCATCACTACTGACACACTTCAACTTCAGCCCCCACTCACTAACATGCTCCTCCCCCCCATCCCTTGCTCCGATTTGCTCTCCTACCTTTAAAGAGGTACGGGTAGTTGCGTCCGTCGGAGCCCAGGAAGAACAGCTTCTTGGGCTTGGTTTTGGTGGGCAGGATGGTGATGGTGTTGCCTACGCTCTGTATGGTGACGGCATCTGATGCCGACACCTCACCTGGGAGCGCCATCTCTGTCGTTGTCATGGAGACGAGGCGAGGACTGATCTCGTCCAGGTGAAGCAGATAGCTGGCTCGCTTCTGAGAACGCTGCTGCAGGCTCATCATGATCTGATCATAAAAAACGTTATTCATTATATCAATGAAGATGACTAACTGTTAATGAGCCGACAACCAAATTGAAATTAGAGCCGAACAATTAATTTAAATTGTATTGAAATCACAATATGGGCTAGTGCAATATAGAAATCACAGTAAGTGGATTATTAAGTCAAAACATGTGAGAATATCTGAATAAAGTTGAAGAAAAGTCCTGGCATAAAAACGGTATCTTAGGGTTAGGGGTGCAACAACTAATCGACTTAATCGATTCAAATCGATTACCAAATTGGTTGCCAACTAATTCAGTCGTCGATTCGTTGGTGACGTCATCACGTGTGTATTACACGCCGTTAAGCTCCAACGTTATTGGTATTTTTATCGGTACTGGAGACATTTAAAAAATATATGTCATGTATTATTGCTACAAAAACATTATATCGCAGTCTTAGTGTCGCCAACTCGTTTCTAATATGCAAAAAGACAAACAAATGCATCTATGATGTATTTTCGATCAGACGAGATCTCTCTCCCCCGTCTGTGTGCGAGGGGGCGGGGCAGTTTACACACACGCAGCTGCTACATGCAGCAACACACGGAGGAGATGGCGGAGAGAACGCGCTCCGAGGTGTGGTTAAACTTTACCCGTCTCGATGTGGACAATACTCGTTGCCAAAGTGCAATAAGAGTTTAGCATGTGAGGGCGGTAACACGAGCAATTTGTCTAAACATTTAGCAAAAGTGCTCCACATTCAGACGGAGGAATGCACCGGGTTCGACCGTCTTTCTAGTAGCTCTGTAGCCCCGTCCACGAGTAACGTTTCCACGTCAGGTGTTATGTATGCTAGCAGCAACACACGGAGTTAACTACATTATACAAACACAGGTTAATGATTAGAGGTAACAGAGTTACTTAGTTTGTTAAAGTTTCAGCTATTCTGTTTACAGTTCTGTCATCAGATAATACGATTTGTTAAAACATTGTTGTTTCTTTTGATGTGAAATATAATTTATTTAATTTAAATAAAAAGCAATGTTAATTTTGTTCACAATTTGTTTAGTTAGTTTAATAATATATGTATTTTTGAATCAAGTATTCATCTTTATTGTCTTCATTGTTAGTTTCCACATGCCTAAAACAACTTCAAGCTAAATCTAAAAGTTGATGGCTAAATAAGAGCGTTTGAGAAATTGTGCAAGGCATACAGTAATAGTCCGAATAGTCGATTAATCATTTCATTAATCGATAGATTAATCGATTATCAAATTAGTCGTTTGTTGCAGCCCTACTTAGGGTGCATTCAGCCCTACTTAGGGTGCATTCACACCTAGGTGCATTCCGCTCTCTGGTGCGCACCAGACCACAGTTTGTTACATTGTTTCATTTTTCAGAAGGTTCGGTTTGCGTTCACACGGGCAAAACTCAAACGGACTATAAACTTTAAACACAAGTCATGTGTCATGGAAATGATATTCAACCATTGGTCAGACATTAAGGGGTAAAAACGCAAATCCCGGCAATTTCTACCGGAGCCTCCGCCATGGAGCATCGGCACTTTCGGCAGGTTATTCTCATGCTGCTGTTAATCTGGAGATCAACAGACACTAGCGGCCCACGCATATGATTATATAATCAGACAACGTCCGTTAAAAACATTACAACACATATAATGAGAGACGTTCTGCAGTAAGGAGGGGCGTTTCACCGACAACAGGTGTTCTTACTTTTATGTAGCTGACTGAGCATTTTTACTTTACACGACACTGTTCAACACTTCATTCTGCTTCACTCTTTAACTAAACAACCGCGGATGTCTTGAAAGACTCTTTCGCTAAAGATTTTTGAAGAGATCCGCGTTCTTGTGACACGTAAATACTAGCTTCCTATGTTTTGGTGCGGACTGCGTTCACACCAGCAATGAACCGCTCCAGAGTTCACAAGCAAGCGTTCCGAGACCACCTATTTTAGCAGACCAGAGTCCGGTTGTTTAGTTCACTTAAGAGGTCTTGAACTGTGTTCACACCGACCCAAATGAACCGCACCAAGCGACTAAACGCACCAGGGTTCGATTCAACCGGACTATACAAGGCTGGTGTGAACGCACCCTTAAAGACTTAATAAAAAAGGACACACACACACAACACACACACACCTGTTTGAAGGGCAGCCAGCTGCTGGCAGGGTTAGCGGGGTTAGTGGGGTTTCTCAGGCGCTCGAGGGCAGAGGTGATGGGGGTCCCCGTAGGTCTGCTGGAACCAGGTCTCATGAGGGGGTCTCTGCTAGAGTGGCTGTGATGCTGCACACGTGATCCAGAGCGAAAGACCACCGGACGCATCAGAGCCGAGTGCTTCTCCCGCATGATGGCGATCTTCTCATCCCTGCAGCACAACACAGGTTGTTACTAGAAGTACAACATCCTGACCCAGAACCATTAGGGAGCTAAGAGCATAACAGGCGTTATGTTTTAAGACAGGGTTGTACACACACTGTAGTTCAGTTTCTACACTTTTACATTACTGCAGAACAGGACAGTGGGAAAACAATAAACACTTGAAAAGTAAAAATTCAAATGCAAAGAAGTGATTAGCATCTCTCGCCTACAATATCAACATGTATAACACTGCAACAATAACAGAGTCCAGTTGAGTCTTGATTTCTATGCATGAGCTTTAAACCCACAACAAGATGTTGGATACCTTTTCCCAATAAACGTTAGCACCGTTGTAGTAAGAAAAAACCAGGGCGGCTGTGTGTGTGTGTGTGTGTGTGTGTGTGTGTGTGTGTGCGCGCGCCCGCGGAGCCTCACCTGCGCAGCGTGTTGTTGATCTGCACCCTCTTGACCTCGTCCTCCAGCTGCTGGATCCTCCTCAGGACGTGCATGTGTTGCTGCTGCAGCACGCCCAGCCACAGCTCGTCCCACAGGAGGGTAACTCTGCGCAGCTCCCCCACCAGCTGCTGCACCTGCACCAATCACAATCCTTCATTAATCTTCATTTGAGAAGTAAATAAAAACATAAAGATTTAATGCAAATAATGATATAAACACAAGAAGTTAAGTATGTAGATAAAAAGATGAAACACAATAAAGATATCTCCTAAAAACATAAGAAATAAGGGGAAAGTATTTTTTTTTTTTTGTCAAAAGATGGGCCGTCGTTTATGTGATAACTAAAATGATCACTGAATAATGAATGAAATGCTGATACTGTGCTCGAGTTAGACTTCTGACAGAGGGGTTAAGTTAAGGCATTAGTACATCAGTGAGTGCAGCCCCCTCCTACCTGCAGCACCATGGTGGGGTTGGCAAGGGACAGCTTCTCCACGATCTTGCTGTAGCAGTCCTGCATCATGGCCTGGTCCTGACTGGAGCAGAAGGTGGACAGCTCCTCTGAAGCCTCTCCCTGGGCCCCGCTCTCTGCCTGCTCTTCCTCCCCCCCCCCCAGACCCTCCCCTGCATGCTGCCCAGGAAGGTGGGCAGAGCTGACGGCAGTTTACTCCCTGTAAACGCATATTAGATTACAGTATTAGCATTTTACTGGCATGCATCACTCTTTCTTATTGTTTTAATGGCTACTAATTATGTTCACTCCAATGCCATTTTGTATGGAGTTTTGACCAGTGACAGTCATCAGTTCAACTATTAACAGCCAAACAGACATCATGTAGTGTCTAAGAAACAAATGCCTTGTAATTCAATCAGAAAAGTTAAAGACTTCATGTCATTTAAGTTTACCTGCATTCTGAGCCTCTCCTCCCAGGGAGAGTGAGCCCACGATGGCGGGGTAGAGGATGAGGTGGGGGGAGTCCTGGGCCACTCGACACAGCAGACTGCATATGCTCTGCCGGATGTAAGCCTCTGGATGGTTAAGACGGGAAAACAGCTGTGGGATGATTCCTGAGGAGGACACATGTTACAGTTAAGAACCAGCAGCAGGTAGAACAAAAAAAGTCCTTCAAGGTGGGGTAGGTAAGTTTGAGAAACCGGCTCGAGATACACTTTTTGTTATATTCATTACATTACATTACATTGCATTTAGCTGACGCTTTTATCCAAAGCGACTTACAATAAGTACATTCGACCAGGAAGACACAACCTTGAAGAAAACAGAATCATATAAGTATATCAGGTTTCATAGAGCCAAACATTTCAAGTGCTACTCAACTGGCTTTAGATAAGCCAGTCCTTTATTAGTATAAAAGTGCTTCGTTAATAGTTCTATCGCTCGAAGTGGAGTCGAAAGAGATGAGTTTTCAGTTTGCGCCGGAAGATGTGCAAGCTATCTGCCGTCCTGATGTCAATGGGGAGCTCATTCCACCATCTTGGAGCCAGGACAGCAAACCCATGTGTTTTCGCCGATGGGAACTTGGGTCCCCCCTCGCAGCGAGGGCGCAACGAGTCGTTTGGCTGATGCAGAGCGTAGTGCACGCGCTGGGGTGTACGGTTTAACCATGTCCTGGATGTAGGAAGGGCCAGATCCATTCGCAGCACGGTAAGCAAGTACCAGTGTCTTGAAGTGGATTCTAGCAGTTACCGGAAGCCAGTGATGGGAGCGGAGGAGCGGAGTGGTGTGGGAGAATTTAGGAAGGTTGAAGACCAGACGAGCCGCTGCATTCTGGATGAGCTGCAGAGGTCGGATGGCACATGCAGGTAGACCGGCCAGGAGGGAGTTGCAGTAGTCTAGGCGTGAGATGACGAGAGCCTGGACCAGAACCTGAGTCGCTTTCTGAGTCAGCTGGGGACGTATCTTCCTGATGTTGTAAAGCGTGTATCTGCAGCAACGGGTTGTAGCAGCGATGTTTGCAGTGAAGGACAGGTTGTTATCTAGGGTCACACCCAGATTCCTTGCAGTCTGAGTCGGGGAAACAACTGAGGTGCCGATGTTGATTGTCAGGTCAAGAGTGGGACACTCTTTTCCCGGGAGGAAGAGCAGCTCAGTCTTGTCAAGGTTGAGCTTGAGGTGGTGAGCAGACATCCACTGAGAGATGTCAGCTAGACAAGCAGAGATGCGTGCGACGACCTGGGTCTCTGAGCGGGGAAAGGACAGAATTAATTGGGTGTCGTCAGCGTAGCAGTGGTAAGAAAAACCATGCGGGCTAATGACAGATCCGAGCGAGTTTGTGTACAAGGAGAAGAGGAGGGGACCAAGAACAGAGCCCTGAGGGACCCCCGTAGTTAATTGACAAGGGTCGGACTCAGACCCTCTCCAAGTCACCCTGTAGGTACGGTCTTTCAGGTATGAGGTGAGGAGGGAAAGTGCAGAGCCTGAAACTCCAAGTTTTTGGAGAGTGCGAAGGAGGATCTGATGATATTCCATGGAATGCTCTTAACATCCCGATAGCAATGAATATCTGAAGTGCTTTGACAACAAATCCATAACAAAATGTCATCTGTGGAAGCCGTAGTGCTGTAAAAAGCACGAACAATCATCTGAGCCGGCCCGGCTAAAGTAACTGGATGGCCTACCTGCCTGTCAGCCTTCCATCTGTGCACAAACTTATCTCGTGCCCTCATTGGTCGTGTGCGCGTTCGTGTGTTGGAGGAGGGGCTCTGTAAGGAAGTGGCAGATTTTCTCCGGCTGTGTATTTTCAAATTCTAGCGCACTCGAGCTAGTTTCTCCAAAATGACCCACCTTTAAGTGGGTTGTCAGAAGGGGGGGGGGGGGACATGATGATTGTTTGTACACTGATTTTCTTTTATGAGAGTAGGGCAAGAAAACTGCCTCTTGTTACAAGACACGATGCAGTATGATACGACTCTGGAACTGCATGACTGAGTACAAAACACATTTAATTACAGGGACCATGAAGCATATTATAAACACTGTTCATTTTCAAGAATCCACACTCTTAAATAACCTAGGAGCATTGTTTTTGTCTTTTATGAGTGGATCATGCCATTAGCAGGGGCGAGGCACACACACACCCAACACACAACACCACACACACCAACACCACACTACACCACACACACACACACACACCCACACACCATCACACTACATCACACACACAACACACATCACACACACACACTACACACACCAACACACACACACACACACACAACACCTACACACACACACACACCACACACTCACAACACACACCACACACACCACCACACACACACACACACACACACACCCACACACACACACACACACACACACACACCACACACACTACAACACACACACACACACACACACACACTTTCAAATGATTTTTTTTTACTTTTTTTTTTTTAATAACCATTTTTCCTCCTGGTCTCTCTAATCCAGGCACACACAGCTGTAAGAGCCGAGTCAGAATTCAGATATGTTGTCATTCATAACTGCTCCTCACAGTCATACATACCCCTCCAGGGTGCTGTAGGGGTGGAGGCTAAGGCCCAACTCTAGCCCCTCCCTCAGTTCACCGGCATGCTTCACCAGCAGACGGAGGAGACGCAGGGTTGCCATCACGATCATGTCGTCGTTGCTCGTTTTGCTGTTCTGACAGGACAGCAGGAGTTTGGGTCTTCCTATCTATAGGAACCTGAAACACAACACACTCAGGATGAAGGGCTGCTCTCCATCAGCCAGCAGATCTCAAGTCAGTAAGTGTACAAAGGGGATCCCTCACTTGTCCAGCGTTGAGCTTGAGGAAGGTGAAGTAGGCCTGGCAGGAGACCGGTACAGGCCGAAATATGCGGTCCACCACCCGCCTCCAGACCCGGATCAGACCGGTCGGTGACGGGCTGGCCCGCCTCCCCCAGCCAGGGGCAGGAGCCTATGAGGCTGCCGCCAGATCACATCCACCATGTCGTCCTCATAGTACCTCCTGCTGCAGAGCCATGTCCTCATCCTGACCACACATCAAAAGCATCGTATTGATGCAGGAATTAGTCCTCAAAAACCGATAAAAAAGTATAAAATTCCAGAGCCCTTAGCCGCTTTCACACCAAGTACTTTGCCGTACTTAGTTCCCCCATTGAACTAAGAGACGATCGCGTTGACACCGGAATAAGTCCCTGAGGGAGGATTAGGCAAATGAGCCGCTGACGTCACTTCTTCTTCTTCTGCTTTGGGTTTACTGGCAGGCCGCAAACAACTTCACGGCGTATACTGCCACCTGAAGTCCCCGGCCGGAAGTCCCCGGAGTTGGGGACTGGCTTCAGTAGAAGCTGCTGGGACTCCCAGCAACTTCTACTGAAGCCTTCGAGTAAATCGCCAGAACGCTGACACCTCCTCATCTCCACCGCTCCCATGTTCTTTTTTGTGTTGCCATAAGTTATTCTCTCTATTTTGGTGCGCGGGGCTTAATGCTAATAATGCTAATGCAAGGATAATAAAATGGCGGCTTCACAAACTTTTCCGAGTTTTACGGGGCGTGGTTTGCAATCCGCCAGCCAATCAGAAATTGGAACTTTTTTCTCCCCAGGAAAGTACCTGCTCTCTAGCAGGGACTGAAAGGGGGGGAAAGTTCTCATGAACTAAGTTCTCTTTTTGGTGTGAACCCAAAATCCAGGAAATATCGCAACTAAAAGGGAAAAGTACTCCGGTGTGAAAGCGCCTCTTGTCTCAAAGTTAAACGATTTAAGAACGTGTTTTTGGTTAGAAGCCTGAAAAGGAGATTCTAATGTTTTTTCTAAGACATAAAATACGTCAGTAAATAGTCACTGAAGTCAGGACTCTCTACCTGAATGCCGGTAGGTCGACACATGGCCTGTCCGAGGATGCTGAAGATGATCTCCCTTGTCTTCTTCGCTGGTGGTTGCTGGCAGCAGCCTCCTCTATCTCCTTCTTCTCTCCAGGAAGAAGAGGCAATCCCTCCCCTTGGCTGAGGAGAGAAACACAAATAAATGTGATGAAATATTCCTGCAGTATGCCGTTTCATGGGTTCATGTCTTTTGATTGACTGTGGTACATTGAATTGCATTATTTCATACAGGTGAAGCTGGGTGCACCAACCTTGGCGTTATCCACCCACCTTCCGGCCCCAGCGGTAGGCCCAGCTGGCCAGTGCGGCCCAGGACTTTTGCCATCTCTGGAGCCAGGCTGGTGGAGAGCTGGTAGAGCTGCCCCAGCACGAAGTCTGGCTCCCCGACGCCCACACTCACTGCAGGAACAACACCAACTTTAAAATGGAGCTAGAACACTGCTGTATTGTAGTTCATAGTTTGCAGACACTTTTTACTTTAAAGATTTTTAATAGAAACAGATAAAGTTAGTCTAATGTATTTCTATTTTAGGATTTGTTCCTGTGCTCTGTGTTACCTGAGGTCTCAGTGATGATGTGGGGGATCCCCTGATCCTCCAGGGGGAGCTCCAGCAGAGAGCCGATGTTCCGGCTCAGAGGAGACATGCTGCCCACAGCGCTGGAGGAGTTCACTGCTCCTGACCGCTTCACCACCTGCACCACAACATCAGGCATCTCATAACAATATAACCAGCCAGAGCACACTGGGTGTGAAGAAGAACTATATTACAAAAAACTAAAGTCATTTTAATGTTTGAAATATCACAGCTCGGCAAAATGTAAAGTAGATCAGTATGAAGAGAGAGCATGCCTGTTTTCAGCTGAGGCGTCATGTCCTTCCAGTCGGCCAGCAGCCATTTGCAGAGTGTCAGCAGGGAGCGGCAGGCGGCGCCTTCATTCTTCCCCCACGTGACAGTAAGACAGAGCAGCCCTGCTCAGCATCTCCATGGCTGCCATGGACTGCCTGTGGACAGAGACACTGCTTAGAGACAGCCAAGGTCATCAACAGCAGACTTCAGAGACCCTAACCAGAGATAACGTGTACCACAGAGGGGGTCATCAACACCAGACTTCAGAGACCCTAACCAGAGATAACGTGTACCACAGAGGGGGTCATCAACACCAGACTTCAGAGACCCTAACCAGAGATAACGTGTACCACAGAGGGGGTCATCAACACCAGACTTCAGAGACCCTAACCAGAGATAACGTGTACCACAGAGGGGGTCATCAACTGGATTTGTTAACCCAGGGTTTCTCCCTTAGACTCAGTGTGTGTTTTTATAAAAGCGGGCATTTGGAGCATTTTGTTTTTCACAAAATTCCCACCCCTTTCCACCTTATAAGAATATTTAAAAAAAAATAAGGGCATGAGGCAACCTGTTGGTGCAAATAAGCTCTCTGCCTCCTGTTTATTTCTACCTTGACAACCGCAAATGCAGGTATTACACTTCTAAACTAAATAATATATAGTACTAAACTCATTGTATTTAGGTCTGACCGTGTACTATAATGAAAAATACATAAAATATCAGTTTAGGTATTGGCCAAATCTTCAATAAAATGTATTGATTGTCTATTATGTGTGATAAATACCAATAGACTAATACGTTTTGTAATCAGCATATGTCAGCAATAAGACCAGGAGAATATAACGTATTTCAGCAAATCCGGAGGAAGCATGAAAACATGCTGACATCATGGTTTGAAGGAATTTTAACGCTTTCCAAATAAAAAAATCATAAATATCGTACTGAAAGAGTCTTTGCAGCAGCAAGATGCAAAGCTGCCGATCTGTTATGTGTGCAGTTTGAATATCTCCAGTTGTTTACCTGCATTCCTCAGGACTTTAGCTTTCTCGATCTGCAGCTCTGCGCCCCACCTCTCCCCCACAGTGCCCTCCAGGGAGAGATGTCTGAAGGCCTGGCTTCAGCCCCTCCTGCGGCCCCCCTTCTTCCTGTGTCCTGTCCCCACACTGGCTGAGCAGGCGGGACGCCAGGGCAATGTTGCCTTTCTTCCGGGCAAATTTGACAGCAGTGAGACTAAGCTCCATGAGGTGGCTGTCGGTGGAGGGAGAGTGACCTGGACAAAGATGGACATGCAGACCTTTGGATTAACATTATTATACTATCTACATGTTCCTTCAGCCATACCAGAGCTGTGTGAGACAGAGGGAAACCCAACATTCCCTGTTTCTGCTTCACATTAAAAGCTTCCCATTAGTGAACCAGAAGGGAGCTTTTATTGTGAAGTTATAGGACAAGCTTACCACAGACTCAACGGAACTACTTTTTTGCAGTGAACTTCTTCAATAAAGAAAGGAAGACACAACAAATGTAAAGGTTTGGCGGGTACAAGATTGGTTTTCATATTTGCAGAAAGGATGAAGAAAAGCCACACTGAGGTGTTCCGTTTGCTTTTGATTTATTTACTGAGGATGGCAAATTCAAATTCCAAAGCTCCTTTCAAAAACACATTTTTTAAATTCAGAATCGCCATTTGACAATGGTTAATGCATCTATTGTATGAATTGGTAATTACCTTTAAGTTTCTGGAGCAGTTGTCTTTGGAACATGGTGTATCTGAGGGCCAGAAGGAAAGGTTGGACATCCTGCTGCTTACAGGAGCTCAGAGCCTCGCTGCCCAGAGGAATCATACACTCCTGCACACACACAGGGTTTCATTAGCCCCAAAATGTTTAACAATGAGCGTCTATCACAGTGGTTCTCAAACTTTTTGCCAGGCCCCCCCCTTTGGAGAAAAAAAAAGTCGGGCCCCCCCAACACATATAGTCATGTAATGGGCCAAGTTAACATTTATTAAAATACATCAATATGAACGTGAGTATTCCTTTGCTAGAACAGTGATAATAAAACAATGCTCCATAAGTCTGTGTGCTCAAAAACATAAATACATAATACAATTCCCAAATCCCTTTGCTAGAACAATAAGTTATAATACTTGCCACTTTGCAATCTGTGCAAAAAAATGAAAAGAAAGAAAATGCTGATATTTGGCAAAAAAGTATGTCTTCTCTAGGGCTGCAACAAACGACTAATTTGATAATCGATTAATCTACCGATTAATGAAACGATTAATCGACTATTCGGACTATCACTGTATGCCTTGCACAATTTCTCAAGGGCTCTTATTTAGCCATCAACTTTTAGATTTAGCCTGAGGTTGTTTTAGGCATGTGGAAACTAACAATGAAGACAATAAAGATGAATACGTGATTCAAAAATACATATATTATTAAATTAACATTGCTTTTTATTTAAATTAAATAAATAATATTTCACATCAAAAGAAACAACAGTGTTTTAACAAATCTTATTAAATAATCTGATGACAGAACTGTAAACAGAATAGCTGAAATTTTAACAAACTAAATAACTCAGTTACCTCTCATCATTAACCTGTGTTTGTATAATGTAGTTAACTCCGTGTGTTGCTGCTAGCATACATAACACCTGACGTGGAAACGTTACTCGTGGATGGAGCTACAGAGCTACTAGAAAGACAGTGGAACCCGGTGCATTCCTCCGTCTGGATGTGGAGCACTTTTGCTAAATGTTTAGACAAATTGTTCGTGTTACCGCCCTCACATGCTAAACTCTTATTGCACTTTGTCAATGAGCATCGAGACGGGTAAAGTTTAACCACACCTTGGAGCGCTTCTCTCCGCCATCTCCTCCGTGTGTTGCTGCATGTAGCAGCTGTGTGTAATACTGCCCCCGCCCCCCTCACACACAGAACGGGGAGAGACGATTTCGTCCCTGATCGAACAATACACCATGAGACGCTCATTTGTTTGTCTTTTTACATATTAGCAACTAGGTTGGCGACACTAAGACTGCGTATATCAATGTCTTTTTGTAGCAATAATACTAGACATAGTATTTTTTAAATGTTCTCCAGTACCGATAAAATACCAATAACGTTGGAGTTTAACGGCGCGGTAAAACACATGTGATGACGTCACCAACGAATCGACGACTGAATTAGTTGGCAACCAATTTGGTAATCGATTTTAATCGATTAAGTCGATTAGTTGTTGCACCCCTAGTCTTCTCACATTAGTGGCTGCAATGATTTGCACTGCACATTTCTTCAAAACGGAGTTGCAGGCTCAGTGGCGGCGCCAGAGATTTTCTTTTGGGGGTGCTGTGGGGTAGCTTGACGTTTCATAGAGGGTGCTCAAACATTTAAGGTTTCCCATTAATGTACCGGTCGCTACAGTGGAATGTTCTACTGCAACACTCCCCACGCAAATACATAATGGTCCCGCGACTGTTACAATGAAGGCTCGATAATCAGCTCACGGCATATAGGTGTAAGCAGTGGTAAAGTGCTATTTTTATAGGTGGTGTGTGGACCTCACATAGGGGGGTCCTCACCTCCTCTAGGGGGGTCCGGGGCAAGCCCCCCCGGGAAGATTTATTTTTAAATATTGAAGTTAAAAGCATCAATCTGGTGCACTTTGAGAGCAACATGAAGAGATCTATGGATACCTCTCTCAACACCCATTTGAAACAGAACTAAGCAGATTTACTTTTTCTTTATGGATATTTTACAAATCACCCTTTTAAACTTTATTCTTTTTTTACTGTCATATAGTATTTCATAACTGTTTTTCATTTATTCTCTTATTACTATAATGATCCTATAAACGTGTGCCTCGGAAATAATTGTTTACATTAATCGTGACCAAACAGTTTAACCGATAACTAATCTCAGTGGGTAATCTAAACACAGAGTCCTTTACCTCACTGAGCTGAGGTTATCCGAGCCTCTCAGTCTGACAGGAGAGAGTGCTGTAGCTCGCTAGCACCAGAAGCTAAAAACAACGATCTCCAGTACTGGTGCGCTCTCTCTCGCTCACAAAATGGCTCGTTCCACACACACACAGAGCTTGAACGAAACACAGAGACCCAGGCGTACTTGTACTGTATCATATTATTTTCGAATCAATAATTTTTCAAATGATGATATATTTTTTTTTTCAAAACCATTTTTTCTCCTGGTCTCTCGACTGTTTTTAGCAAACACTTACAATCCCTCCTATAGAGTAGATCAGAAAAATGCGATGCCCATGTCAAATGTGACATGAAGTTACGAGGAAATAGTTGATCGCTAAAAAGACGAGGTCGTAGGTCAAAGGAGAATATCCCATTTTTTATCTTTTACATTGTTTGATCAGCTCCAAATGAGATGTTTTAGTGATGTGATCTGCATATACAATGCTAAACATATATTTGCCAGCATCTCTGTCATTCAACAGTGTTATCATTATATGTTCAGACATGCACAGGGGACAAAGGATTTTTCTTGTTACCCTCTTTTTTTGCATTTTTGACCAAACCCTTTAAGATAACAAAGCTAGCCATTCAGATATTTCTAATATGAATGCATTCCATGATTATTAAATAAAGCCAAATGTGGGTACATACTTCCTGTCCGGTGAGCGTGTTCTCCAGGGCGGCGGTGCAGTGCAGCTGCAGGGTGGGCAGGGTGGGCAGGGCGTCAGACAGGGTGAGGGTTGAGAGGCGGAGAGGACCCAGGCAGATCCGGCCCGTCTGCTTCAGGCAGCGCACCAACGTACTGCAACATCACATCACATGTTTACTAACAGTGGAGCTGAACTAAAAGTAGAAGAAAAGCTCATATAAATCTCTATTAGGTAAGTCTAACAAGGGAGAGAGCTATCTTCTTGGTTTCAGTGGTGAATGAATACTAGGAATTGGATTGGGGACCCTATCCCCTCAAACCTCCTTCAGACTATCGCTACTGATATTCTACCGTTTCTCACCCATTTCATCAACACTTCTTTAACTTCTGGTCACTTTCCAAACAGTCTCAAGGAGGCAAGAGTAAACCCTCTCCTAAAGAAACCCACTCTCAACCCGTCTGATGTTATAAACTACAGGCCTGTCTCTCTCCTCCTGTTCCTGTCCAAAACACTTGAACATGAGTCTCAGGCTCTGCACTTTCCCTCCTCAACTCAAACCTCAAAAGGCGCGTTCACACCGCAGTACTTTTCCCACTTTAGTTCCGATATAATTCTGAAATGTTGCGTTCATACCAAAAAAATCTAGAACAAAAATTAGTTCATGAGAACCTTTTCACCCCCTTTTCCGTCCCTGCTAGAGAGCAGGTACTTTTGTGGGAGAAAAAGGTTCCTATGTCTGATTGGCTGGGCGGATTGCAAACCACGCCCCGTAAAACTCCCAAAAAGTTTTGTGAAGCCGCCATTTTATTATCCTCGCATTAGCATTATTCGCATTAGCATTATTAGCATTAGCCCAGCGCAGAAACGCAGAGAGACTAACTTATGGCAACACAAAAGAAAACATGGGAGTGGTGGAGATGAGGAGGTGTCGGCGTTCTGGCGATTTACTCGGAAGGCTTCAGTTGAAGCTGCTGGGAGTCCCAGCAGCTTCTACTGAAGCCAGTCCCCGACTCCGGGGACTTCCGGCCGGGGACTACGGGTGGTAGTATACGCCGTGAAGTTGTTTGCGGCCTGCCAGTAAACCCAAAGCAGAAGAAGAAGTGACGTCAGCGGCTTCATTTGCCTAATCCTCCCCCAGGGACTTATTCCGGTGTGAACACGATCTGTACTTAGTTCATGAGAACTAAAGAGTTCTGATGAACCTTTGTGGGAAAAGTACTGCGGTGTGAAAGCGCCTAAAGGGTAACTTGGAGGGTCCGAGTCCGACCCTTGTCAATTAACTACAGGGGTCCCTCAGGGCTCTGTCCTTGGTCCCCTCCTCTTCTCTCTGTACACAAACTCGCTCGGATCGGTCATTAGCCCGCACGACACCCAATTAATTATGTCCTTTCCCCGCTCAGAGACCCAGGTCTTCGCATGCACCTCTGCTTGTCTAGCAGACATCTCTCAGTGGATGTCTGCTCACCACCTCAAGCTCAACCTTGACAAGACTGAACTGCTTTTTCTTCCGGGAAAAGATTGTCCCACTCTTGACCTGACTATCATCAGCACCTCTGTTGTTTCCCCGACTCAGACTGCAAGGAATCTGCGTGTGACCCTAGATAACAAACTGTCCTTCACAGCAAACATCGCTGCAACAACCCGTTGCTGCAGATACACGCTTTACAACATCAGGAGGATACGCCCCCTCCTGACCCAGAAAGTGACACAACTTCTGGTACAGGCTCTCGTCACCTCACACCTAGACTACTGCAACTCCCTCCTGGCTGGTCTACCTGCATGTGCCATCCGACCTCTGCAGCTCATCCAGAATGCAGCGGCTCGTCTGGTCTTCAACCTTCCAACATTTTCCCACACCACGCGCCTCCGCTCCCTTCACTGGCTTCCAGTA